>NC_044059.1:11004968-11304968 GCF_902167405.1 Gadus morhua
AGACACTTACACTTCTTGAGAACTGGTTTCAGTCTCCACACTCCACCGTGCTCCACACTGGGGGGAAAAAGAAGGGAGAGCAGCAAGTTGATACATTCACCTCCATCATCTGCTCTCATCACTTTCTAAATAACATGAGTTACAGCTGCGTTTGAACCACTTCATCTAGCAGCGGGTTGAATCCTTGTAGGAGACTTTGTCTCTGAATGGTTTGCTGTCCTCTCCATACCTGAGAGTTTCCAGTCTCCAGCGTGGATCCTCCAGTCCAGCTGAGAGCAGCATAGCTCCTGAGTCTCCTGGATGATTGTAGCTCAGGTCCAGCTCTCTCAGATGGGAGGGGTTGGAGCTCAGAGCTGAGGCCAGAGAAGCACAGCCTTCCTGTGTGACCAGGCAGCCAGACAAGCTATGCACGCACACACACACACACACACACACACACACACACACACACACACACACACACACACACACACACACACACACACACACACACACACACACACACACGTGAATTATTACTTTTCTGGATGTGAATCGGTCAAATACCTTCTGATAGTAAACCTTGTGGTGTAATTCTTGGATCATTGAGTAAAACTGACCTGAGAGTTTCCAATCTACAGTGTGGACTCCCCAGTCCAGCAGAGAGCAGCTTCACTCCAGAATCCTGCAGATCATTGGTACTCAGGTCCAGCTCTCTCAGACTAGAGGAGTTGGAGCTGAGAACTGAGGCAAGAGCTTCACAGCATCTCTCTGACAGATGACAGCAATTCAGCCTTCACACAAAATAAACAAGATATGTTAGGAACTGTGATTAAAATAACTTTCCTCTTTTACTTCTTACATAATGAAGGAATTGTGTTTAAAACTTCTTTAAGAGATGTTTTATTAATTTAACTAATATATACTAGTCAATATATTATATCCGTAAATGTCAATTCAATATTTGGTGTAAAATGTGGATTATTGAAAATATGCTTTGTAGTGT
Source organism: Gadus morhua (assembly GCF_902167405.1). NCBI lineage: Eukaryota > Metazoa > Chordata > Actinopteri > Gadiformes > Gadidae > Gadus > Gadus morhua. The sequence continues at coordinate 11,005,954 of NC_044059.1, forward strand.
TTGAAATTGGTTTTGAATATTAATATTATTTTTTATTGTAGCATTATTTATATTTTCTTGCATGTCTTGTACATGTCAATGTACAATTACAGTAGAACTATAGATATGTTATGTATATTATAATAACTTTTATAATCTATATTATGTATATTGTGTTGTGTGTATGGTAAAACTTGATATTAGTGAACCTACAGAGATGTTTTGGAGGCTTTAACCACTGGCAGCAGCCTCAGAAGACCCTCCTCTGAAGCAGAGTATTTCTTCAGGTCAAACACCTCCAGCTCCTCTTCTGATGACAGTAAGATGAAGACCAGAGCTGACCACTGAGCAGGAGAGAGGGATTCTCTAGAGAGACTTCCTGATGTCAGGAGCTGTTGGATCTCCTCCACTAGAGAACGGTCGTTGAGCTCATTCAGACAGTGGATCAGATTGATACTTCTCTCCAGAGAAAGATCTCCATTTATCTTCTTCTTGATGTAAGACACTGTATTCTGATTGGTCTGTGAGCTACTTCCTGTCTGTCCCAGCAGACCTCGTAGGAGAATCTGATTGGTCTCCAGCGAGAGGCCCAGGAGGAAGCGGAGGAACAAGTCCAGGTGTCCATTCTCACTCTGTAAGGCCTTGTCCACGGCACTCTGGTAGAGAATGAGTATATCTTCCATGCAGGTTGGTTGTTCTTCGGAGAGAAGATTGACCCCAGTTTTGAGAAAGAACTGAAAGACATAGAGGGCAGCCAGAAACTCCTGGATGCTCAGATGGACAAAGCAGAACACCTTGTCATGGTACAGCCCACACTCCTCTTTAAAGATCTGGGTGAACACTCCTGTGTGAGAGGCTGCCCTGATATCAATGTCACACTCTGCCAGGTCTGACTCGTAGAAGATCAGGTTGCCTTTCTCCAGCTGGTTAAAAGCCAATTTTCCCAGAGAAACAATGATCTCCCTGCCCTCTGAACTCCAGTCTGGATCTGTTTCAGCCCTCCCATGGTACTTCGTGTCCCCCTGTATGGACTGAACACTCAGGAAGTGACTGTACATCTGAGTCACGGTCTTGGGCATCTCCTCTCTTCTCTTGGATGCTTTGAAGAAGTCCTCCAGAACTGTAGCTGTGATCCAACAGAAGACTGGGATGTGACACATGATATGGAGGCTTCGTGATGTCTTGATGTGGGAGAAGATTGTGCTTGCCAGCTTCTCCTCTCTGAATCTCTTCCTGAAGTACCCCTCCTTTTGTGGGTCAGTGAACCCTCTCACCTCTGTCACCCTATCAACACAGTCAGCAGGGATCTGATTGGCTGCAGCAGGGCGTGTGGTTATCCAGATGCGAGCGGAGGGAAGCAGGTTTCCCCTGATTAGGTTTGTCAGCAGCACGTCCACCGAGGTCGGCTCTGTGAAATCAGTCCAGATCGGGTTGTTCTGGAAGTCCAGAGGAGGTCTGCACTCATCCAGACCATCCAAGATGAAGACAACTTGGAAGAGGTCAAATCTGCAAATTCCTGCTTCTTTGGTCTCAATAAAGAAGTAATGAAGAAGTTCCACCAAGCTAAACTCTTTCCCTTTCATTAAATTCAGCTCTCTAAATGTAAGGAGAAATGTGATGTTTATGTCTTGGTTGGTTTTACCTTCAGCCCAGTCCAGAGTGAATTTGTGTGTTAAGACGGTTTTTCCAATACCGGCCACTCCAGTTGTCAATATTGTTCTGATTGGTTGATATTGGTCAGGTAAGGGTTGAAAAATGTCTTCACATCTGATTGGTGTTTCCTCCTTGGCTGGTTTCCTGGAAGCTGTTTCAATCAGTCTGACCTCATGTTCCTTGTTGACCTCTCCACTGCTTCCTTCTGTGATGAAGAGGTCTGTGTAGAAGTCATTCAGAGGTGTTGAATGTCCTGCTTTAGCGATTCCCTCAAACATGCACCTGAACTTCTTCTTCAGATGAGACTTGATGTTACGTGTGCACTGAACAGCAGTAGAGCCTTAATGACAAAAGAACACAAGACAAAAGTGAGTGGATAGTGTCATCAGTGGAATAAAATATCCTCATGCAATGGTTTGTATGATATCGTACGAAAAGTTATGTGTACATCTGAACATTCATCCAAATTTCTATCAGCATTCTCAGTGGAATATGCAATAATATGATTCATTATTACGAATCTACATCAATTCTTTCGGGTCTCACCAGCAAATAGAACAATCTCCATCTTTGCTTTGGTGGTTGATATGGACGCTATGAATACTGAAAACCAAACATGGCTGATTTTGCCCTTGTTTCAGCATAAGAATGCATTTTGATGATGACTGGTAACTTTTTGTAAGATATCATGCGAATTTGTATCAGACCAGCCTGAGTGGAAACATGCCAATATTTCCTCTTAAATTATCAACATCATGATATTTAGAGGCTTCATTCCTTATGGTCGTGAAATGGACTGCATGTTACAGATTCAAAATTTTCAGGTTTATTCCGTTATTTACACAGACTTATGATTGGTGTCTTGAGCATAGGCGTCGATTACGGGGGGGACGGGGGGGACATGTCCCCCCCATTATTTGAAATACGAATTTTGTCCCCACCACTTTTAAAAATGTGCAAACCAATTGCGACTGAAAAAATCCCCACATACTCAACCGAAATCGTTGAGTCTAAAATCATGCGATAGGAGCGCACGAAGACATCATTTATTAGAATGGCCTACCTAATAAACCGTTGGAACACACAAGACCGGAACCCATAGCAACGCCGGTAAACAAACCCCGACTCCCGAGAAGCCCAATCCCTATGAGCTCCCCGCGCTACGACCATCCGGAGGCGCACAGAGCTTTTGGCGGTGATATTATATATACAATTATATTATATTATATACTATTATATATAGAGCTCCGAGAGTCGCAAACGGCAACAATCACTTTCTCCTCCATGCTGCAGCTCACCCCGGACTGCGCTGCACTGAGTTTGACGGTTGAACGCTGATTGGCTGTTACGTTACACATGTCACTCAGTGGCCACGCTGTTGAACGCTGATTGGCTGTCATCACGCGAAATTCGTGTCAAAGTTGAAATATTTCAACTCGAGCGAATTTGTCGCGCCACAAATCCTCGTGAACGCGCTCGCCTGTGCACGGCGAAAGTGTGGCGTGACAAATCAAAACAAAGCGTTTTTTTTTTTTTTTTTTTTTTTTTTTTTAATGCACTATCACATATTCTACCAGCAGCCCTTGCTCGTCTTCAAAAGGCTGATGCTCAGTACCTCGTTTCATTTCGTACCCCCTTTACAGTCTGGCATTGTTTGTCTGGTAAACTTTTTTGATGTCAAGATAAGTGTTAAATTGCCAACACTGTTCTTTGTCCTGTGTGTATTAGTATTACATATCCCGAGCCAATACCCTGGTGTTTCCAACGCCGTTTTGCAAAACAAGCCAAAACACAAACTGTGTTTTCAACTTATTGTTCGAATAGGATTTTCAACACCTGACTATACACTGAGCATATTGTAATGCAGCGTTGAATGGATGAATAGCTTCCATAAGGGTACCCAGCACTTTTCAAACCACACTCAAGCTTATGGTTATTGTCCCCACCACTTCTAAAAACAAACTGACGCCCTTGGTCTTGAGAGTAATAATGATTGTGAATCACTGGTGACTTGCTATGCTGAAAGACCAAGATAGTGTTGCATGTCTTCCACTGAGATTTTCTGCTGTTGATCTGCAGCATAATGTTCAACATTCTTCAACCCGATAATCCCACAATACCCCTACATATCTGGATCAGACCATTTAATTTGATACCCCCACATAACCATACATATCTGGATCAGACCATCTAACCCAGAATAGGGAAGACCTCCAAATTGATGGTAGAAATGCAGAAATCTCACATTATGTAATTTAATTTGCTTAACTAATGCTGAACTAGCCCTGTTTTCAAGATAAGAGTACCTTACCGCCCCGCAGTGTGTCGGCCAGTTCCTTCTGGTTCATCTCCATCAGGCAGAGCTTTGTGATGTCGGCCACTCCCACTTTGGCACGCCTCCTCTGCTCCTCATTCTTACCATCCACCTCCTCCTCTTCCTCCTCCGTCTGACTCTCTGAGCATTGTGGGAAGAGAACCCTCCAGACCTTCTTCATCTCCTTGTCTAGAAAAGCATGTGCATTCTCCTCAGCCCTCTGGAATAGAAACGAAGATCAAGGAGAACTTTACTCTGAACTAACTGAGAACATCAGAAGCATCTGTCCTGGATTCACGTCCCACTGGTCTAAAGAGGGAAGCTTGGATAATTTTACCACGACAAGAGATGCTTTCTAATGTTCCTGTAGAGCTAAAGTCAAATGTCTACACACCTTGATCAGCTCTGTTTGCTGCTGTACTGACTGAGCACTGGTAACCTTTGACCTCTTCTGGTGTTGTCTGTGGAGAACAAGCACAAGCACACGCACACACGCACACGCACACACACACACACACACACACACACACACACACACACACACACACACACACTTTGGATCTATTTTTCCTGACTTACATACATTAAGTCAGATAAATCCTCTTCTGTTTGAAACTCCTACCTATCCTTTCTGGTGGGGCGTCCATCTTTAAATTCAGGAGGTCTATTCATAGACCGGTCAGTCTTCATGGTGACACAGCTGGGTCCAGGGGAGTCTGCCCTCTGCTGCAGGACTTTTCTAGAAAAACAAGAACCAGGACTTAGGGATGTTTGTTATATGCTGTATATTTATTATCTCTGGTAAATCCTCACCTCTTCTTAATAGATAGATTTCCATCTTTAAACTGTTCAGGAGGATCCATAGAGCGGTCACTCTTCATGGAAACACAGCTGGGTCCAGGGGAGTCTGCTCTCTCCAGCTGCTCTGGGCTTCAACACAACACACACAGCTTTTACTCAGACTAATGATATAGTCATGATGTATCACTCCTGAGCTCTGAGATGGACGACAGTCACAGACAGAGAGTTCCTCTTCTTACCTCTTGGTTTTGCTCTGGCGGCCATGTTCCCCAGACAGAGTAGTTTTAGAGGTAGGACCCTCCTCCTCTCTCTCCTCATCCATAGTAGATTGGAGACCTGGACAAAAACACAACTATATTGTTTATGTGGATTCTGTGGAGACGCGAACGTGAATTTGACGATTATCCTCCTCCTGTCGAACAATCTCTATATCTAGATAGCATACACACTCTATCACTCTCTATATCTGGATGTCCTACATATCATTGTAGATCACTAGAGCATCGAGAGTCTACAGATCTGTGGGCTCAACCGTTATAGACCACCATAAAACCATCAATAAATAACTAATGTTGCCTATTAAACTCCACAATAAAAGTCAATAACATGAACCAAACTAACCTCATTACAGTTCATGCTGAAACTCCACAATAAAAGTCCACAACACAACCAAACTGACCTAATTACAGCACAGACTCATACAGACTCACACAGTCCATGAGATGGTTCTAACTCATCCTTTCAGTACCAAACAGTGAATGTTTGAATCCAAATCGTTGGGTTCTGTTCGGTTGCTGGACCGAAACGCCCTCAACACGGTGAAACTTGTCATGGTCCGCCCCTGGTTTTCCCAATCACCTGCCTGCCACCCTGATCTCCCCTAATTAACCCAACCACCTTCACCTGTGATCCCTCTATATCAGGGCCAAATGCGGCCCGCGGGATGATTCTGACCGGCCCGCGAAAGATTACATGATTACTAGAAAATAAAACATATTTTCTAATTATCTTATGGGTGGACTAAAACCGCATTGCTTTTATTTTGCTTTTATTTTATTCTCACAGTGCACGCAATCGTGCACGTCAACTGTGCACGTGAAATGCGTGTGATTGACGGACATCCATCATAGCCCACAAAATCGCCCAGAACAGTAATCCATTCTCTGAGGGGGAGTTTGTGGAAGAGTGCATGGTCGAGTCTGCAGCACTGCTATGCCCAGAGAAAAAAGAAGCATTTGAAAACATCCCGCTGTCCCGCCGCACCGTGACAAGAAGGGTGGAGGACATCCTAGAGAATCTGGAGTTTCAGCTGCAAAGTGAAGTGCTTCGACTTTTTTTCTTTGGGTTTGGATAAGAGCTGTGACGTCTGTGACACAGCCCAGCTGCTCATATTTTTCCGGGGATAACGCGCAACTTCAAGCTTACAGAGGAGCTGGCAGCAGTGCGGCCAATGAAAGGAACCACAACGGGGAGCGATCTGTTCACCGAGGTAAACGCATGCATGGACAAACTGGGACTCAAATGGGACAAACTGGCAGGTGTCACTACGGATTGATGTCCGAATTTGACAGGGAAAAATGTTGGGCTTTTGAAAAGAATGCAAGATAAAGTGAGTGGACTAAACGCAGAGCAGAAATTGATGTTTATACATCGTATTATTCATCAGCAAGCGTTGTGCAAGTCAGTGCGAAAACTTAGCCATGTGGTTGATGTTGTTCCTACAACAGTTAATTTCATCAGGACGCGAGCATTAAATAACAGGCAGTTTGTTTCACTATTGGAAGAGCAAGAGAGCGAACATGGTGATGTCAGGTACCACACAGCTGTCAGATGGCTCAGCCTGGGCAAAGTGCTTAGGTAAAGGTTTTGGGTTCTGAAATCAGAGATAAAAGAGTTTTGTGAGATTAAAGGCAAAACCATCCCAGAGCTGTCTGAAGGACTGGATGGCAGGTTTAACATTTGCTGTTGATGTGAGTGCAATGATGAATAAACGGAACACACAACTGCAGGGCAAGGGCCTTTTTGCTCATGAAATGCATAGCCATGTGAAAGCCTTCATGACAAAGTTGCAATTAATTTCAAGGCAACTAGGCAGCAACAATCTCGAACACATGAAAACCCTGCAAGAAGTCAAACCATCAGCTGATCACCGGCACAGGTACTCATCCATGTTAGGAGTACTGCATGATGAATTTCTAAGGCGTTTTTAAGATTCCAAAAAGGTTGAGGATGAAATGCAGCTGGTTTCCTCTCCCTTTACCTGCAGTGTTGATAGTGCACCCACTGATGTTCAGCTTGAACTCATTGACGTGCAGTCTGATTCATTACTGAAAGAGCACTTTAAGTCAGCATCACTGCTAGAGTTCTACTCTGCTCTCAAGTTGGAGAACTTTCCAAACATGAGGAGACGCTCAGAATATGTTGGTTCTCTTTGGATCCACCTACATATGTGAACAGACATTCTCAGTCATGAAGTTTACCAAATCCAGGTACAGATCCTCTCTCACTGATGAACATCTGTCAGCTGTGGTTCGCATCTCCACCTCAGACATTCAACCTGACTTTGATGGACTTGTTAATGCTCAACAGAGACTGGAATTTCTCACACTGAATGAAAAAAAAAGAACTGAAGAACCCTAAAATGTGGGAACATAACAAGTGAAATGTGACACTTGATCCTTTTCTTTTTTTCTGCACAGTAAAAAAAAAGAACTGAAGAACACTAAAATGTGTAAATATAACAAGTGAAATGGGACACTTGATTTTTTTGTTTTCTTTTTTGCACAGTTCTGAAAACATTAAATGTTTAATAAAGGCATGTAAAGTCAAAAAGGCTAAAAAACGGGGACACTTTTCTTCACACAGTTACACAGTTCAGTGACATCTCTGGTTTATTTTGGCTACAAAGATGATGTGATGTCTTTAGAAAGCTAAGAAAATCCTTCAAAATGGCCTTTGTTATTAATGGGACTGAAATGAGTCAAATGTTTCACATTTTGTTTATCAGTTTGGAAATTCTATTTGAATAAATGACATTTTTGAAAGCTAACCTCGCCTTTTAATTGCCAAATAAAACATGCACTCTTACCAGCGGTCAAAACAATGCCATTTACTGCTTTTTATATAGAAATAAAATGTATATTATGCATAATTGAGTTCGGCATTTTGGCCCGGCCCTCCAAAATATTTTCAGTTGCTCATTTGGCCCCCTGGGAAAAATAATTGCCCACCCCTGCTCTAAATAAATCCTCTCTCTCCACTCAGTCTCTGCCAGATCGTCTCTCGTACTCACAGAGCTTTCCCGCAACTCCTGAACTGTTACTTCAACGCTGATCCTGCCTGTTTCCTGCCCCTCGCCTTTTGTCGAGTCCTTGCCGGCCTGTCTGCTTCCCTGTTTCCTGCCCCTCGCCTGCCTGTCTGCCCTCCCGTTGCCGAACCCCTCGCCTGTCTGACCACCCGCCTGTTGTCGAGACCCTGCCGGCCCGTCTGCTTCCCTGTTTCCTGCCCCTCGCTTGCCTGTCGAGTAATGTCTCGCTGCAGCCTGTAGGACAGGACATCCAACGTCCAAGTGCTGTCACGTGATTCCACTTGCCACCCCCATTGACGTCACTGGCTTATCGCGCAGGAGAGCTTCATTCTCTTCTCGACTACTCGACTACTTCGCCAAGATGACAATGATGGCAAGTCACTAAAATTAATGAATGAAACAACCTAATTGTGATTGCAAAAACATGCGTTTGTGAAATGTGTTTTTGATGGGTCCACTCCTTAAAGTGTAATTCTGGCGCAAATTGAACCCAGGGTTGTTGTTTTGGCATGAAAACCCATCCAGATTGAAGCCAAACCCACCCAAAACTTGCCTTAGCCCCCCCTATCATTTCGTTCTGAAATCTAATATTCTACTTCTTTTTTTTTTACACAAGCAATGAGAGAATGTGGGCAGGGTCTTGTAATGCTGCGTAGCATGATAAGCATGATAAGGTGCAAGGAGCAGAAGAAGTTGACATGGGTGCTAATTTTCAGTTGAAAAAAAATGCTAGCATTATTTTATCAGCTGAGGGCATGTTCATTGCCATAACAACGTGAGCTAATCAACAAGTACCACATGTTCTAATACTATGAGACTCATGATAACGCCCTCAGCTTATAAAAGGGGGGGGGGGGGGGGGGCGCGAGCGGCAGTACGGGACTTTGGAAATATTATTATTACTTCATCCAAATAGTATTTTTTCCCTTCATCACTTTAGTGATTCAGAACTGCATTATTTAGCTGACACTGCCAGCTTTTGGCTTAGACATACAACAGCATATAACTAATAAAATAAAGGTTGTCGAATAAAAAAATCTTGGACAGGACTTTATATACTTCATATACCCCTGTGGCTTCCTGGGGTTGAGCCCCCCCAAAAGTCAGAACCTAGAATCGCCCCTGGGCCTAACTAACATACCGTGTTCATTTTGGAACGGAAAACCTAGGGTTACCGCAAACCCTGTGTATCTACCCTGGTTACAAAACGATGTACGCCTCGTACTGATGTCAACAGCCAGTTTATTCTCCAAAGTTATGGAACACCGTGAAAACTGTATTATTACGAGGAAAATATATTTTTAATTAATATATTTATGGATTTATATTACATTTATTTAAAACAAGGCACATTTGTGTGTGGATCAGAAATGTGTTTGTGAAACTTATTTTTGTTTATGGATTTATTTTACATTTATACATACCGATTTCCATTTGCGTGTGCATTGAAATGTATTTGTGAGAAGGACGTAATTGATCTATAAATCACAAAATACATTTGTGAATCCTTCTCTGTGCATTCATTATTAATGAGACTGTTCTGACCCCATACCTACAAGCTGCAGCGATACACAATAGGGCCTGTCTGCCCTCCCGTTTCCAACCCCTCGCCTATCTGACCACCCGTCTGTTGTCGAGTTCCTGCCGGCCTGTCAGCTTCCCTGTTTCCTGCCTGCCTGTCTACCCTCCCGTTGCCGACTTTACTGTTTGCTCTCCGCCTGCCCGATCCTGTACCGAATTAAATCCTTGAAACTGTCCAACTATCGTCTGTCCGTGCGCTTGGGTTCTGCCTAACCCCCCCATTACAGCAACTAGTTATTGCCTGACCCATATTCGTTTGTTGAAACAGTTTATCTCTCTGAGATCAATGTGTCTTTTAAAGCAGGACCCTGAAAACACTGAACTTAAATATTTTTGAATGTATTAAGACGAAGAAAATGACGCATAGTAAACTGTACCTTAGCTTCTCCGGGTTGAAACGTGTGCTGCCTCGTGTCGTACGAAAATGTAAAAGCACCAAAGGAAAACTCAAACTAAGTGTTTCGAACCGAGACAGAACATTAACTCGGTTCTAAAGGTTCTGAGAGTAAAAACTAAGCTGTTGGGCTCCTCAGTGTGGATGAAAAATCAAATGAGGAAGGAGACTTGGAAAGCAGCTAACTATGTGTACATCCTTTATGATGGTCATAATAACTGTATGTTAAGCAAAGGTTTGAAGCCGTATCAAGGACCATTTCCCAGAACCCGCATCATAAACCTGGAGGCGGTACGCCTTCAGCTTTCTCGTACCATGAGGATCCACCCAACCTTCCATGTCTCCTCCCCCTCAGCTCGTCGACCGAGGCCCCTGTCCGGCGAGGAGCGATTCTAGGTTCTGGGGGGGATTTCTGGTGGAGAGCCTACATTTATTATGGTGGGGGGTAAATCTATTTATCTATCAATCCAACATTTGTATATTTCTGAACTGTCTGCTGGTTTATTGTCAGAAGAGCACATACCTTTTTTTTTAACAGCTAAACCTCAGTTATAGTGATAATACCAATGAGTATTTTATCCCAGAGGAAAGGATTACCACATATTTTGGCTAGTCTCTAGCTCTTAAAGAAGAAATAAATTGTTTAAAACTTACCCATGATTTTTCTTTTGTCCTGTCCTAGATTCTGTGACCTTTATTTTCTTAGTTACTATGCTGTTGCATGTCTAAGCCAATAGATAGCAGTGTGACCTAAATAATACAGTTCTGAACCACTAAAGTTTAGTGCACTAAACTTTAGTGGTTCAGAACTGTATTATTTAGCTCATCACTTTAGTGACTAAAGTGATGAAAAGAAAAAAGATTGTTTGGATGAAGGAATAATCAAATGGATGTGAACTATAATAACAAATTTGAGGTATATTTAATTTCCTTTGGGTAATTTTCACCCAAAAATGACCATATTTCCCCCTTTTTTTGTATTTACAGTTACTGAAACACATTGGTTTAACTCTAGATTGGCTGACGTTGTTATGGCCCTCTCCGCAAATATCGACTTGGTTGTGACGTTAAAGGCACCCAGTGCAACTTTATGTAAACATTCAATGAAAAATAAACATTCAATTTCTAGTCTTTTTTACACGTAGTAAGTTTCAATAACTCCATACCATTACATATCGACATTCAAGGAGCAAAGATGAGACGTCGCTGTGTGGTGAGAACTGATAGAAAATCGTAAACAACAACAATCGCCGGTGGGGAGAAGCCATTTTTCCATTGACTGGAAGCCTGCTTTATTTATTGTAGGTTATGTTATCGATTTTCTATCAGTTCTCACCACACAACGACGTCTCATCTTTGCTGCTTGAATGTCGGTATGTAATGGTATGGAGTTATTGAAACTTACTACGTGTAAAAAAGACTAGAAATTGAATGTTTATTTTTAAGCCTCGAAAGTTGCACTGGGTGCCTTTAACAGTTTGTGAGTGCTTGCGTGTGTTTGTATGTGGGAGACAATGAGTGAGAGGAGCGCACAGGTTGGCCGGATGGCGCAGCAAGGAACTTTTATGCACGCAATATTGATAGCCCGCAGTAATCAGGTCGGCGGCCTTGAAACGTTAACGGCCCACTTGAAATTCTCCCGACCACCACTCCACCACTGGAATGGTCTCTTGGTGACCGGCTACCCATGGACTGGTATGCCTTCAGTCCGGCCTCCTCCGCAGGCCTTTCTATGGCTGTCGGACAAAGCATGGCGGGAAAACGTGCGTAGAGACGGCTCGCCTGTGCGTGTGTGCGCATCCGGTGGTGCGCACTCACGCACAGGCGAGCCCATACGAGCTGTCCTTACGCACGGATCTATTCAGGTTTGAAGCGTTCCTATAATAAAACATGTATGGTTATACTATGGGGGGTTGAAGCATATCATATGAATCCCGACGTCATGAAGGAAGGCATATCATATGAGTGTAGAGAAGAGTAGTGGGAAAACGTTCAGTGACTGGCGATATACATTTTTATATATTGATATACTTTATATCTAATAAGGACTTTGATTCGTTATCCCATGGGCAGAATGTTCAGTTTTATTTTAGATAGCAGTGAGCAAGTGAATTCAACTTTATTATAAAATAAAGTAGGATGAAGAAATGTTCCAGCAACGGCAATCTACATGCAGGAAGGTTTATTTGAAGTAATTGAGATAACTTAAAGCAGTTTACTGTAAATGTGTCTGCTACTAATACAGAACAGGTCAAATATATGGTAACATAAGGGACTGAAAGAAAGAGAACAAGAGACTTTACAAATATTTTTGAGTGCCAACAAAAATAGTACAATACATTTATAAGGTTGCCTAAATACAGGGGGTGGGGATCAATTTATACAAATATATATAAATATATTATTCATGTAACTTTTATATTCTAGTATGTATATTGTGTTGTGTACTGTAATACATGTTATTGGTGAACCTACAGAGATATTTTGGAGGCTTTGACCACTGGCAGCAGCCTCAGAAGACCCTCCTCTGAAGCAGAGTAATTCTTCACACACACACACACACACACACACACACACACACACACACACACACACACACACACACACACACACACACACACACACACACACACACACACACACACACACACACAAAAACACACACATACACACGCAAACACCACACAGCCAGATGAGCAGCAAAGTTTCTTCAACCTTTCGAAACACCTCCACCACACACAAACACACACACACACACACACACACACACACACACACACACACACACACACACACACACACACACACACACACACACACACACACACACACACACACACACACACACACACACACACACACACACACACACACACACACACACACACACACACACACACACACACATCTGTGTCTCCGTCACTCTGATAATGTTGGCCAGAAGGTGAACTGCACTGAGATGGATTCGGCGCCCCCTAGTGGCTCCTTATGGAATAACAGAGTACTAAAGCATGGCTATATAATCAGCCTCAGATCTTACTATTGACTCATTTATCAGACACGTACATAAGGCACTTAGTATTATATAATATTAACACACAAGAAAATTTAGTTGACCCACTGAGTTGTTCACCATTATGCTTTATTAACCAGTACAACAGAAAAAGAGTCCCTTACATGTGCACAATAAATACTAGGACTCAAACAATAGAAGCAGCAGACATTACTAATCATAAACAGGTGTGCACATATCTTTAAAATCTGAACATGTTCTGCTGCTGTATTCTTCCCAACAGAACACAAGGAATCAATATTCTTAAAGTTCAAAGTCATTCACAACATGATAAATAGCTTTTAACAGACCGCTTTCATTATGAATATAATATTAAATCTGCTTTAAATAGGGTTCCATGGTTGGCTTATCAAAATATAAACTGATATCAGAGCCCTTTAGTTTGAAACTGTTAATGTCAAAATATACAAAATATTGAAGTATAAACAAGTTTGATTTACAATCAAACAATATTTAAAATATATTTTACATTAGAAATATATTCTTTGTAAAACCTGCTTAACCCTAGTATTGATTATAGTTGAGTACATTAAATCAACAAAAAACTGTGTGTATATTCCGTTTTTTTTTTATTCATGTATCCATATATGCATATCTGTATTTATATACTGTATGTGTTTGTGTGTGTGTGAATATATGTTTGTGTGTATTTGTAGTGTGTATTGATATACGTGTTTGTTTTTGTATTAGAGTGTGTATGTGTGTGTGTCTGTGTGATTGTGAAAGTGTGTGTGTGTGTGTGTGTGTGTGTGTGTGTGTGTGTGTGTGTGTGTGTGTGTGTGTGTGTGTGTGTGTGTGTGTGTGTGTGTGTGTGTGTGTGTGTGATGCTACAACCGACACAGAGTCACCGAGACACCACAACTCAATAACACAAATCCAGGGAGGAGGTCCTCCTGGGTGAAGGTGGACTGGAAGGTGTGGAGGAGTCTCAGTGTGTCTGAGGACCCTCCTCCACCTGGGGACACTCTGTAGAAGGACAGAGTGCCAGCAGGCCGGTCCAGATACACTCCTACTCTGTGAGAGCCATTGGGGGGGAGACATATCTCAGTTCCTCTACTGTTGTACCAGGCAGAGTAACCACCATAATGACAACAAAGACTCCAGGAGTCGTAGTTCCTTCCAAGCCAGCTGCCAACATCCCCCCCCCTCCTTTGGATTCCTCTGTATGCCAGTCCTATAGTAACATCTCCTTCCCACTCTACCTCCCAGTAACAGCGACCAGTCAGAGCCTCTCTACACAACACCTGGGGATAGGAGTCAAATCTCTCTGGGTGATCAGGATACGACAGGTTTTCTCTAACCAGAGTCAACTTTCTGTAGTCCTCAGACAGAGAGAGTTCTCTGTTGGCTGTGTTGGGGTCCAGTGTGAGTTCACAGTCATCTGATGGGAGAACAAGACATCATGAGCTGTTTTACCATTCTTCATCATCATCATCATCATCATCATCATCATCATCATCATCATCATCATCATCATCATCATCACTAGTGCTGTTGTCTTGCCTACTTCTTATTATTCCTGTCCTGTTTCACGTTCATCTACTCTACAAACATTAACACAGAAAGTCTAAAACTATTGTATGATTGCTACTATAGTGGACTATTGTGCCTATTAGATAGTTAAAGTTCAAATCCCATGTGTGTGTGTGTGTGTGTGTGTGTGATTGGCTGTCCCAGTCAAAACATTGAAGCCTATGAAAATGTATCAACTGCATCTACTCCCTCAACTTTAGACAACATACACATCGACATATTATACATTAAAACTAGTTGATATCTCCAATGGAATATCCAAGCCATAGTCTACATACTCTTCAAGATATTAGACTTAGAAAGGTTCCAATTCTCATCCATAGTACCAATGTAAACAACAGACTGAACAAGCTGGGCTCACATACAGGCTGGAAGTTAAATGTTGGTACCATAGAACAGTTTCATACATACACTACATAAAACGTAATGTACACCTACAAACCGACACAAACACACACGATATACATAAACACAGAAAAAATACACACAAGTCCACATTTGAACCATCATAGCTATCTATTGCCGCTTTTCCACCGCACATGTAGCTCGACTCGACACGACACGACTCGACACGACTCGACACGGTAGCAGCGCGGGTCCTTTTCCACCGCAAATAGTACCTCCGGGACGTGGGCGGGGTCGGCTGCGCGAAAGGGCCGTGACGTATTTTTGTATGCGACGCAAACAACACCTACGTAACCCACACATGGACAGAACCCACATAACAACAATGGAGAACATCGATGCGATGGTATTCGTGTTCGTATTATTAGCTGGCATGTTGAAGAAGTGGAATATGTTGGCTGCGGCGCTGCTATGGCTGTTACCAGCATGGTTGCCATGTCGCTCTCGTGACTTCGTCACACTCTCTGGCCAATCAGTGGCCGGCCGTCTGCCGACGTCACCTTTTAGCATCGGCTCAGCCGCTTGGAACCTAGAGCGAGGCGGTACTAGAAAAAGCAGCCACTTCAGGTACCAGATACCATGTTTTCGCGGTGGAAACGCAAAAAAGGCGAGCTGAGTCGAGTCGTGTCGAGCTGGTACCATGCAGTGGAAAAGCGGCATAAGTTGAATATGGAGAATGGGTTTACCGAGCGATTGTTGGTGCTTTGCACATGGTTCTATGAACATCCTTATTGTACCGTCAGCGATATATTCTTTCACTTTCTTATGACAAATGTACTTATTGTAGGTCGCTATGGATAAAAGGGAATGATAAATGCCCTAAATGTAAATTAATGACCGGACATCACCTCCTGCTGTGTGGATGGACTTTCCATCTCAATAGTTAGTGTATGTTGTGATGAATCAAACTATACAGACACTTACACTTCTTTAGCGCTGGTTTCAGCCTCCACACTCCACCGTGCTCCACACTGGGGGGTAAACATGTTGGGGCATGTTGAAACATTCACCTGCATCATCTGCGGTCTCATCACTTTCAACACAACATGAGTTACAGCTGCCTTTCAAACAACTTCAACTAGCAGCAGGTTGAATCCTTGTAGGAGACGTTGTCCTTGAGTGGTGAGCTGTCCTCTCCATACCTGAGAGTGTCCAGTCTCCAGCGTGGATCCTCCAGTCCAGCAGAGAGCAGCGCAGCTCCTGAGTCTCCTGGGTGATTGTAGCTCAGGTCCAGCTTCCTCAGATGGGAGGGGTTGGAGCTCAGAGCTGAGGCCAGAGAAGCACAGCCTTCCTGTGTGACCAGGCAGCCAGACAAGCTAAACACACACACACACACACACACACACACACACACACACACACACACACACACACACACACACACACACACACACACACACACACACACACACACACACACACACGGACACACGGTGTGAATTATACCGTTTCTGGATGTGAATCAGTCAAATACCTTCTGATAGTGAACCTTGTGATGTAACTGTTGGATCATTGAGTAAAACTAAAACTTACCTGAGAGTTTCCAGTGTACAGTGTGGATTCCCCAGTCCAGCAGAGAGCCTCTTTACTCCTGAATCCTGCAGATCATTGAGGCTCAGGTCCAGCTCTCCCAGATTAGAGTAGTTGGTGCTGAGAACTGAGGCCAAAGCTTCACAGCATATCTCTGACAGATGACAGCCATTCAGCCTGCACACAAAATAAACAGAACATGTGAGAAACGGTTATTCCTTTTTAAATTGTGTTATTAGACATGTTTTAATGTTTAACTAAATGTCAATACAGTAGATCTTCAAAAAAATGACTTAATTATAGGTCAGATAACTAACAAAAAAAACTCCATAAAAGACCCAGTTCTAAGAAGGAGCTGTTATTAAACGTCTTAAAAAAACCTCTAATGTTCACCTCACTGTCTGACTACATTATTATGAGTACAATAGGAATGTTACTATTGGAATGTTTAAACATAAAACTTATACCATCATTAACAAACTGAATCCAACTTACACCTTTTACGGTCATGGCAACACAAATAGAATGAGATGGGCGTCTTGTGTTTCATAAGATGAGTGTTAATGGTGCTGCGATGCACGCAAACTGCCAAGGTTTAGTTCAGTGCAGGGAGCTAAAGGGCGGCTGTATAGCTGCGCCGGTGTGATTGCTCTATTTGGAAACACGATGTCACAATGTTGGACTTTTGTAGACAACCTCTACATGTCGCCGATTCTACCTGTCTGTTCACTCTGCTTATCAGACTCACCTTCCCCTTGTTAAGTAATCATGTGAGTTGCCTAGCCAATTGTCTCACAGTACTTAAGCCTGGTCTTTTCACTCTGTCTTTGTTGAGTCTTCATTGAACCCTGAGAGTAAAATTAATCTTGACCTCTGTCTTTGTTTGCTCTAAACTGGATCGATCTTGTTGCCAACCTATGCCTGTCAAGTAATTTGAGTTTTGGATTACCCTTTGGATTAGCTGTGAGATTAGTTTTTTGCCCTTTTAAATTTATGGATTAGGTTTCTTGTTTTTAAACCTAAAACTTATCATGCTATTTGCGTCGCACTTGAGTCAACCTCAGTTCCTGCGAAGTTCAGGGCTTTACTCTGAGACTTTCACGCTGGAGACCTGGGTTCAAGAACCAACCCTGACACATGACCCGCTGAAGTTCCAATGAATACACTCTACTTTGATCAGAGAATAAAAAAAGGTGGTCTGTGCAAAGTTTCAATGAAATTGCAAAAAAAATAAAAAACCCTCTATGCAATCAAAACATTTGACATCTTATTGTCAAATCTGACATCTTTCCTCTGACATGGAACTTCTTGTGAAACTGTTTGCAAATTGAGTAAAACTGACCTGAGAGTTTTCAGTCTACAGTGTGGACTCCTCAGTCCAGCAGAGAGCAGCTTCACTCCTGAATCCTGCAGATCATTGAAGCTCAGATCCAGCTCTCTGAGACTAGAGGAGTTGGATCTGAGAACTGAGGCCAAAGCTTCACAGCATCTCTCAGACAGATCACAGCCATTCAGCCTTCACACAAAATAAACAAAACATGTTATTTGGAACTGTGATTAATGTTTTATTAGAAATGTGTTATCAGACAAGTTTTAGTCGCTTTACTTAATGTCAATAAAGTAGATCTTCACATATGACTTAATTAGAGGTCAGATAACTTAAGATTCAACAAAACTCTTCGAAAGACCCAATTCTAAGAAGAAGTTATTCATTGACTCTAAAGTTCACCTTACTGTCTGACTACACGATTATGAGTAGAATGGAAAGTAATAAAACATAGACCTTATACCATTATTAAAGGTCCCATGGCATGAAAACTTCACTTTATGAGGTTTTCTAACAAAAATATGAGTACCCCTAGCCTGTCTATGGTCCCCCAGTGGGTGGAAATGGCGTAAAAGGTGAAAACGAGCACTAGGTATCCTGCTCCGCCTTTGAAAAACTAAAGCCCATACTGGCCGATTTGGAATTCGCCCCATATGTCGTCAGAATGGGCCAGTTTACCTCCCCTTTCTCTGCTTTGCCCATCCAGAGAATTTGGCCCGCCAATAAGACAATGGATCAACAGTCCTCAAACGGCAACATCCCTTTCTCCTTCATGTCGCGGTTCAGTCTGTACTTCAGATTGATGTGGAAGTGGAAGAACCAGAGGCGTCAGCGTACGCGACGCAGTCGTTTGAGATTCATAATATCATCCGGAGGCACACACAGCTTTTGGCCATGATAATATATATTATATTATATAGATATCTATATATTATATTATATTATTTAGATATAGAGCTCAAGAACTCTCGCCGGAGCACCCGGAGTGTTCTAAAATATTTACAGAACAGGGGCAAAAGCTGTGTGCGCCTCCGGATGATATTATGAATCCGAGCCATTGCGATACATCCACTGTAAACATTAGCGCATGGAACCGTGGCCACAAGCTGCTCAGGGCCACATCCCCACTATCCACCTTGCCCCCGCCTCTCTCCTCCTCATTAGCATTTAAAGATACAGACACAGAAACTGCACATTTGTGGAAAGCTCATCATGGGACTGGCTCGTAGTGGCTGTAATTCTGCACCAAAGCGGAACTTCTGAAACATCTTCAAATGTACTGTATTAGGGACCCACTAACACCTATATAAAAACATCCATAAAGTAGCATGCCATGGGACCTTTAAACTGAATATAACGTACACCCTTTACTGTCATGGCAAAACAAATAGAATGAGATGGAGGTCTTGTGTTTGATAAGATGAGTGGTAATGGTGCTGCGATGCACTCAAACTGACAAGGTTTAGTTCAGTGCAGGAAGTTATAGGGCGGCTCTATTGCTGCACCGGTGTGATCACTCTATTGGGAAACACGACCTGCCAAAGTTTCTATTGAGGCACAATGCTTTGATCAGAAAACAACAGTGTTTGATGCATTGTGAAAAATGTCACCGCAGCACAGGCATTGTTTTCTGATCAAGAACATGGGAAGAAATGCACTACTTTGGATGATGCCAGAAAATAAAATAAATCCTAATTTGAGTATGTTATACATACAAATTTCTCCTACGGGGGATTAATAAAGTTATATCTTATCTTATCTTATCTTATCCAATTAGCAGCCGGTAAGTATGAGTAGGTATTTATTTAGGAAGAATTTGCTAGGCTGCCACGAATACTGCCACAAGTAGAAAATGTGTCTTGAGCCCAGAGAGGACATATTTAACTTATCTATTTAGACCTGTTTACTTAATGGATGATCAATGTCCTCTAATATGGAACTTGTGGTGTAACTTTTTGCACATTAGGTTAAACTGACCTGAGAGTTTCCAGTGTACAGTGTGGACTCCCCAGTCCAGCAGAGAGCAGCTTAACTCCTGAATCATACAGATCATTGGTACCCAGGTCCAGCTCTCTCAAACTAGAGGATTTGAAGCTGAGAACTGAGGCCAGATTTTTACAGCATATCTTTGAGAGATAACAGCCATTCAGCCTTCGCACAAAACAAACAGAACATGTCAGATATTGTGATTATGTTTACTTTCAATTGGTTATGAAAAATGTTTTAGTAGTTTAAGTAAATGTCAATACAGTTGATCTTCAATTTATGACTTACTTAGAGGTCGAATAACTAAGGATTCAACAAAACTCCTAGAAAATACCAAGTTCTAAGAAGAAGCTGTTATTATCTTCACAAAAAAACTCTAAAGTTCACCTTTCGGTCTGACTACATGATTATGAGCACAATAGAAATGTTATAAAAAATAAACCTGATGCTATCATTAACAAACTGGATCCTATGCAAACCTTTTACTGTCATGGCAACACAAATAGAATGAGATGGAGGCCTCGGTCATCTTGGGCATATCTTGCATCCAGCGCAATTGACTTTCTACACCGACGCACATATCTTTGCTAGTTTGCACCTGGCGCAAAGCCGTTTTTCCCCCGCAGCAAACCTAGGGCACTAAACGTGCGCCCTGAGAGGCTTGTCGGCGAAAAGCAGAGGCGCTTTCCAGCGCAAATGTTACATGGTGCTATCTTACAGATCGATAAAGCAGTTGCGCAACCGACCGACAAATACCTGGTCTAAATGCACTAGCGGAAAGCGCAGTTGGTGTTGCTATTTTGACGTTCCATTTTGACGAGAAAAAAAAAATCCATGCACGAATGAACACTGTAGTAGTAATACTACGGTGTTCATTCGTACTAATAACAATAATAAACTTGAGCAAAGTAGGCTATATCCCAGCCTTCCAAAACAAAATCTCGTTTTAGGGTAAATGATAACTTTGGTTAAATTATTTGGGGAAAAAAAAGCTGATGCATTGATATTTAAATCAATGCATCCGCAAACACTGTACAGCAAACACATATTTTCTTGACACAGACATCGTGTACAAGCCCATAGCTTTTAGTATTTGATAATGAGAAAATAATGTTTTACCGCGAGTGAGTGTTAAAAATAATGATTGCATCTGTTTAAGCACACGCAAACTAAACACAAACCGCATTATACTGTCCAATGTATATTAATAGGGGGGACTCATGCGAATTTGGAACACAAGTCGATAACGATAATGTATACAATACTGGTAAGAAACGATGTTTGTTAATGTATTGCCGCATATCATATGTGTGTTAAGTTTTCTTTGCCGAAATTTACATGACGAATCAGTATTTCTGAAGTTGTAGAAGAACACGCACCATGGGTGAATAAGGCCATATTATTTGGCTATAAACTGAGCCACTTAATGTTTGAAATTCATGTGGTCATGCACCCTATGCAATCAAAACATTTGACATCTCATTTAAAGTGAGTGAATCTGTTCAATGAATGGACAAAGATAGATGGTACGTGACCAAGGACATTTTCACTTTAATAAAGGGATGTGAACAGATTTGCTATGATGCCACCAAATGAAAAAGTTAGTGCCACCAGTAGAAAATGTGCCTTGAGCACTGAGAGGAGAGATTTTACTTATTTATTTAGACCTGTTAACTTTCTGGATGTAAATCTGTTCAATGTCCTATGATATGGAACTTGCAACTGTTTGACCATTGAGTAAAACTGACCTGAGAGTTTCCAGTGTACAATGTGGACTCTCCAGTCCAGCAGACAGCAGCCTCACTCCTGAATCCTGAAGCAGATTATTGGTACTCAGGTCCAGCTCTCTCAGACTAGAGGAGTTGGAGCTGAGAACTGAGGCCAGAGCTTCACAGCATCTCTCTGACAGTTTACAGTCATTCAGCCTTGAAACAAAATAAACAACATATTAGGAACTGTGTTTAATATAACTAAAATAAATATGTTTTACTTAATGAAGGAATTGTGATGAAATCTTTTATTAGAAATGTTTTATTAATTTAACCAAAATATAAGATTCAATACATTAGAACTTTATATGTAGATAAAAAAATATTGAATAGTGGAAAGATGTTTTGTAGTGTTTGAAAGGGTTTTGAATATTCATTTTTATTGTAGTATTATTTATATCACGTTGTGTGTATTGTGCAAATAGCTACTGTTATTAGTACAACTACAGAGATATCCCTAACCCTGTATATATATATATATATACATATATATATAAATTAGAGCTGAAGCAAAGAAGCAGTAGCCTGACTGCTATGTTCAAGGCATATCTTTTTATGTTCATCGTTTAATTGCATTACATGCTTTTTTTGTACCGTCCTGTTTTGATCAGTATAAGCAAATGTTGTTATCAATAAAAAAACATTTGCACAAGGCAAGCCGATGCAGTTCTCCATGTTGATAAGATCATTAAAATGAGAAAAAATAATGGGACAAAGAATTCAAGGGATATTTATCATAGAAAAAAAAAAAAGATTAATCGCGATTAATCGCGAGTTAACTATGGCATTAATGCGATTAATCATGATTAAATATTTTAATCGCTTGACAGCTCTAATATAAATATATATATATATATATATATATATATATATATATATATATATATATATATATATATATATATATATATATATATATATATATATATATATACACAGCCTTGTGTTGTGTATTTCTTTTATTGGTGAACCTACAGAGATGTTTTGGAGGCTTTGATCACTGGCAGCAGCCTCAGAAGACCCTCCTCTGAAGCCGAGTATTTCTTCAGGTCAAACACCTCCAGCTCCTCTTCTGATGACAGTAAGATGAAGACCAGAGCTGACCACTGAGCAGGAGAGAGAAATTCTCTAGAGAGACTTCCTGATGTCAGGAGCTGTTGGATCTCCTCCACTAGAGAACGGTCGTTCAGCTCATTCAGACAGTGGAACAGATTGATGCTTCTCTCTGGAGAAAGATGTCCACTAATCTTCTTCTTGATATAAGACACTGTACTCTGATTGGTCTGTGAATTACTTCCTGTCTGTCCCAGCAGACCTTGTAGGATAATCTGATTGGTCTCTAGAGAGAGGCCCAGGAGGAAGCGGAGGAACAAGTCCAGTTGTCCGTTTTCACTCTGTAATGCCTTGTCCACAGCCTTCTGATAGAGGAGGAGGAGTTCATCTTCCCCGGATGTTGGTTGTTCTTCTGAGAGCAGATTGACCCCATTGTTGATGAAGGACTGAAAGACATAAAGGGCAGCCAGAAACTCCTGGATGCTCAGATGGACAAAGCAGAACACCTTGTCCTGGTACAGCCCACACTCCTCTTTAAAGATCTGGGTGAATAATCCTGAGTACACTGAGGCTGCTCTGATATCGATTGAACACTCTGCCAGGTCTGACTCGTAGAAGATCAGGACGCCTTTCTCTAGCTGGTTAAAAGCAAGTTTTCCCAGAGAATTAATGATCTTCCTGCTCTCTGAACTCCAGTCTGGATCTGATTTTGCACCTCCATTGTACTTAATTTCCCCCTGCATGGACTGAACCCTCAGGAAGTGGCTGTACATCTGAGTATGGGTCTTGGGCACCTCTTCTCCTGTCTTGGATGTTTTGAAGTGGTCTTCCAGAACTGTAGAAGTGATCCAACAGAAGACTGGGATGTGACACATGACGTGGAGGCTTCGTGATGTCTTGACGTGGGAGATGATTTTGTTGGCCAGTGTCTCCTCCTTGAATCTCTTCCTGAAGTACTCCTCCTTTTGTGGGTCAGTGAACCCTCTGACCTCTGTCAACATGGCAACACACTTAGCAGGGATCTTATTGGCTGCCGCAGGGCGTGTAGTTATCCAGATGCGAGCGGAGGGAAGCAGGTCGCCCCTGATGAGGTTTGTCAGCAGCACGTCCATCGAGGTGGACTTTGTGACATCAGTCCAGATCGGGTTGTTCTGGAAGTCCAGAGGAAGTCGACACTCATCCAGACCATCCAAGATGAAGACAACTTGGAACCTGTCGTATCTGCAGATTCCTGCTTCTTTGGTTTCAATAAAGAAGTGGTGAAGAAGTTCAACCAAGCTAAACTCTTTCTCTTTCATTAAATTCAGCTCTCTGAAAGTGAGGAGAAATGCGAAGTGTATGTCGTGGTTGGTTTTGCCCTCAGCCCAGTCTAGAGTGAACTTGTGTGTTAAGACGGTTTTACCAATGCCGGCCACTCCAGTTGTCATTATCGTTCTGATTGGTTTATCTTGTTCAGGTACGGGTTTAAAGATGTCTTCACATTTGATAATATTTTCCTCCTTGGTCTGTTTCCTGGTAGCTGTTTCAATCAGTCTGACCTCATGTTCCTTGTTTACCTCTCCACTGCCACTCTCTGTGATGAAGAGCTCTCTGTAGAAGTCATTCAGAGGTGTTGGCTGTCCTGCTTTAGCGATTCCCTCAAACATAAACCTGAACTTTTCTTTCAGATGAGACTTGAAGTTATTTTGGCACTGAACAGCAGTAGAGCCTAAACGAAAAAAGAACACAAGACAACAGTTAGTGGATGGTGATACAAGTGGAATCAAGTCAATATTTCCTGTTAAATTATCAACTTCATGATATTTAGTGGCTTCATTACTTGTGGTCGGAGAAGTTGGTCGTGACAAGGACTGCATGCTACATGTTAAACATTCTTCATTTTCAAAGCATTTAACCTGATACCCCACAATAACCCTATGTATCTGTATCAAACTATTTAAACTGGTAGACCAACAATAAAAAATGATGATGAGTAATTCTACTCTGTTTTTAAGATAAAATGATCTTCTGCCCTTCAAAATAATTGTCCCCTCTGGCTTGAAAATAAGAGTCTCTTACCGTTCCCCAGTTTGTCAGCCAGTTCCTCCTGGTTCATCTCAATCAGGCAGAGCTTTGTTATGTCCACCACTCCCTCTATGGCGCGCCTCCTCTGCTCCCCGTTCTTTCCATCCACATCTTCCTCATCCCTCTGACTCTCTGAGCATTGTGGGTAATCTGGGAAGAGATCCCTCCAGAGCTTCTTCAGCTCCTTGTCTAGAAAAGCGTGTGCGTTCTCCTCAGCCCTCTGGAACAGAACAAAAATCAAGGAGAACTTTACTCTGAACTAACTGAGGACATCAGAAGCATCTGTCCTGGATTCAGTCCCGCTGGTCTAAAGAGGGAAGCCTGGAGACTATTAGCACCACAATAGATGCTTTCTAATGTTCCTTTAGAGCCAGGCCCGGCGCCAAGGAAACAATTTTTTGATGTCTTTGCCCTTTTAAAAATAAAATGTAGTTTACTTTTTTATTACATTTTTTATGCTAAGATATATATGATTTCAGATACTATGTCAAATCTCAAAAATTAATTGTTAAACTAAATAAAAAAAGGTGTACAAAATAGAGACTATGTGATTGACATACATGTAAACCTATCACTATTCAGAATGCATCACACGGGAACGTTCAAGTGTAATGACGGCGTTACACCTTAGCCCATTATGCAAGCTAGTAGCCTAGCCGCTAAAACGTCTGCTTGACCAACGATGGCCACAGTGCAGGTAATAAGCAAAGCACATGAAAACATTTCCCAGCTGCAAAAACTTGAAAACTTGTTCCAAGCCGATGTGAGAGTGGAAGCGGTGGGACTGCTGAACGCAATTTCAGAACCCAGTTTCAGATTTATTGCGCTTCTGATGAGCAAGATTCTGACCCTGTTTGAACCACCAAATAGCTCCAATCAAAAGATATGGATCTCCACACAGCTGTCCAACTGGTATGTACACAGCTGTCCAACGTGTATTGAGGGCCTCCGCACCGAAACGGAGTTCAGTGCGTTATGGGATCAGTGTACAGAGCCAGAGGATACATCTAACCCACAAAGCAAGAGGAGATGCACATAAACCAACAAAGGTACAAGATTTTGTTGTTGAGCAGGCTCTGGGTGCACGAATTGACCAGGACAGCACAGCAAAACGACAGAGACTCAGGGCCCTATCTTGCATCCAGCGCAATTGACTTAATCACTGGCGCATGTGTCGTTGCTTGTTTGCAACTGGCCCAGAGCGTTCTTTTCCCTCCTGCGCCACGCGTCGGAAAATTAGGGAATGATCTTGAGCCCCAAGGGGCGGTTCGGTGAAACGAGGAGGCGTGTTCTGGCGCAAACATTCCCCGGTGCTATTTTTCAGTTTCAGAAACAACTTGCGCCAGAAACCAGGAAATACCTGGTTTAAAGTCAGTGGCACGTTGTTCAGATGCTATTTTAAGGGCGCATGCATAATGTTGCTTGTGCACCTTGCGCATACACTTTGCTTCTCTCATCTACCTAGCCACAAATTCTTGGTAAATTATTTAGGAAAGAACAGCTGATACAGCGGTAATAAGTTGTACTTTTAAATCTATGCATCTGCAAACACCGTACAGCAAACACATATTTTCTTGACACAGACATCGTTTACATGCCCATAACTTTTAGGATTGAAGAGTATTTGATCGTGAGAAAACATTGTTTTACCGCGAGTGAGTGTTAAAAAGAATGAATGAATGCGGGCATGCGTGTGTGTATGTGTAAAATAATTAATGAATGCGGGCGCGCGTGCGTGCGTCCATCTGTTTAAACACACGCAAACTAAACACGTAACGCATAATACAGTCCATGGCAATGTATGTTAATGGGGGGACACATGATATTAGGAACACAAGTCGATAACGATAATGCAGAATACAAAATAAACCATGTTTATAATGTATTGCGTATATCATTAAATAGAACAACAGTTACCGCATATTATATGTTATATCATATAAGTTATCTTTGCCGAAATTTATTTGAGGACTCAGTATTTCTGAAGTTGTGGAAGAAAACCTTATTCCATGTGTGAATTAGGCCGTATTATTTGGCCATAAACTGAGCCATTTGAAGTTTGAAATTCATGTGCATCTGTCTCATCGGAGACTGCAGACGCACTGTCAAAATATCAACTCGTCAGATTCAAATGCGCTCATGGCTCTTAAAGGGGATGGGAGCTGGCATGATCGTTGGTTTATTGCACGTTACGCCCAAACCACACCTACGGGTAATTAGGCTACTTCAGACCAACCCTTTTTAGATTTGCGCCGGGCGCAAGAGTAATTTTTTGCGCTGGTAAAATAGCGACCGCGCCATAGAACCCCCGACAAAGCTACTTGCGCTTGGCGCTTCTCACTTGCGTTTCAGACCCTTAAAATAGGGCCCTCAGACTGTATTATGGATGTATTGACGCAGTTTGCTGAGAGATGGCACGACGGTTTTGGAGAGCACAACAGTGCGCTTATGGAATCACTGGCTTCACAGACCCAGAGAGTGAAACTTTTTTGGACACAGAAAAAGTGAGGCCCCTCTTGGATTTGACCAGCACAAAACTTGTAGATGCTGAGTTGTTGTTTTGTATGTTTATGTTTATTTGCTCGACTTCGTGACGTGGCATATTGCTGTTGGCGCCATGCTGTGTGTGTATTTAATGTGCCGTCATGCACACAATGCAAATGTATTTTGTATTTCGCTGTTTGTGTGTGTTAAAGGTCCCATGGCATGCCACCAGTTGTGGTGTGATTAGCCGGTACAAGCCGTTTTGGAAATCTGTCAAACATCTAGGTGGACACGCCCACCTGTGATGTCATTAGGGGTAGATTTCCAAAACGGCTTGTAGCGGCTAATCACACCACACCTGATAGCATGCCATGGGACCTTTAATGTGTACTATTTGCGATCTACGTGCGTCTTAAGGCAATGCTGTTGGCCATGCTGATGATTTTGCGCTGCTGTTGACTGCTGCAATTGGGGTTTTTGTGCACCTGTCTGTATTTATGTGGGCCCTCCCCCAAAATCGACATGCCCCCTGCAGATATTTACGCTGGCGCCGGGTCTGTGTAAAGCTAAAGGAAATTTCTTGTTGGACTTTGCACACCTTGATCAGCTCTGTTTGATTCTGCTGTACTGAATGAGCACTGGCAACCTTAGACCTCTCCTGGTTTTGTCTGTGGAGAGAACACACAAACACACACACACACACACACACACACACACACACACACACACACACACACACACACACACACACATACACACACACACACACACACACACACACACACACACACACACACACACACACACACACACACACTTTGGATCTACTTTTCTTGACTTACATACATTAAGTTAGATAAATCCTCTTCTGCTTGAAACTCCTACCTCTGCTCTCTGGTGGGGCGTCCATCTTTAAATTCAGGAGGTCTATCCATAGACTCACCCTCACTAATCATGGAGATACAGAATCTTCTAGAAAAATAGGAACAGGATATATTGATATTTGATAGATGCTTTGTATTTATAATGTCTGATAAATCCTCACCTCTTCTCAATAGACGGATTTCCCTCTTTAAACGTGCCAGGTGGATCCATAGAGCGGTCACTCTTCATGGAGACACAGCTGGGTCCAGGGGAGTCTGCTCTCTCCTGCTGGAATCTTCTAGAAAATAAGGACCAGGATATATTTATGTTTGATGGATGCTTTATATTTTTACTCTCTGATAAATCCTCACCTCTTCTCAATAGACGGATTTCCCTCTTTAAACTCTTCAGGTAGATCCATAGAGTGGTCACTCTTCATGGAGACACAGCTGGGTCCAGGGGAGTCTGCTCTCTCCTGCTGCTCTGGGCTTCAACACAACACACACAGCTTTTACTCAGTCTAAGGATGGAGTCATGATGTATCACTGCTGAGCTCTGAGATGGACAACAGTCACAGACAGTGAGATCCTCTTCTTACCTCTTAGCTTTGCTCTGGCGGCCATGTTCCCCAGACAGACTGATTTTAGAGGTAGGACCCCCCTCCTCTATTTTATCATCCATAGTAGTCTGGAGACCTGGACACAAACACAACTATTGTTCCTGCTAGGGATGGGCATTTGAAGAAATTTCCTTGATCGAGCATCGCTAGAGTTATCGATCAATTATCGATTAATCATTAACTTTTTTCTATAGGCTATATTGAAATTCCCGTTGGTAGAAAATGCAAAATGCAGCATGTTTTTATCAATGAAATCTTTATTCCAACAATAATGTATGGGCCAACATTAATACAATACAGTTAACTTGAAGACCTACAACTGTTTAACAGTTTTAAAATAATAAATACAGGCATTATAGGTTATAGGCCTATTTGGCGCTCGTAAAGTCCGAACAATGCGCCTACAGGCGCTCTTAAAGGTTTGTAAACGATTCAACAAGACTAAATCTGTAGCCTATTCCAATTACAATAAGTAGCCAACTTATCGGACAACAATAATCAAACAAAGGCAGTAGGCTAAAAGTGGGCATTAAACTGTATAACTGTTTTGAAAAAAAGGGGGAAAAAGGCAGACATATAATGCCTATAGGCTGCAGCCGGCGCGCGGAAAAGGCTCGCAACAAAAAGATGAGCAACCCATTTACAAACAATTGCATGAACTAGTCTATCTAAAAGCAATACCTTATTGAACATATATAAGGCTGAACTTGTTGCTAAAATATCACAGTTTTGGCAAAATGTAACGACTCCAAGAGGCACCAAGCCGAAAGAAAAGCGGAGCGAGAGACAACACATTAAGAAAAAAAAGAGCGACTCACATACGGTGGTGACTGTCCCTACTGTCCATAGCATACAGTAACTCCAGCCTACATATTTTTGTTTAGGAATATAAGCATGTTAACATGCTCGGGGGTCAGACGCGAACGCAGCCTTGTAACTGTCAGTCCAGCAGCAGAAAACACCCGCTCTGACGGGACCGAAGTTGCGGGGATGCAGAGGCATTGTCGCGCTAACTTTGACAGCCTGGGGAACCTTCTTCCATTCACTTTCCCACATAGTGATATTCAATTAAATGCTTCAAGACTCACAGTATGCAACACAACGTCCTTTTGATCGATAACAATATAAATTGATCGACGCATTTCTTAACGATCAATTATCGAGCATCGATTAATTATGCCCATCCCTAGTTCCTGCAGACATTCAGCATTTGTTTATTCTCTTCTTTTATAAAAGCTGTTTATTGCTGCTCACAGGGAAGTATCAAGATCAAGTTCAGCGTGCATATATCATACCTACTGTTCCCTGTGCTGGTTAAACCGCTATGAAGACATGTCCATATATGGACTTCCTCATGTCGTATGACATCACACCCAAATCTATGCTGGCAGGTCCACAGAGAACTAGTTCCAGAACAAGATGACGTGTAAACACCTTCACTAAACAAGATGGCCGTCTTCCAGTCTTATGACTCATAATAATACAAATAAAACAACTGTTCTATCCTAAGTACCTTTTAAGTCACCCAAGGACACTTGTGATATGAGACAAAACCTGTATAACCCCTACCGGCTCCTTAATGAACTCTCTGTACTGTCTCAACCCACCTGGTCCTTAATGACCTGTATCTGCATTCACTGTCAGTCCCTTTAGATAAAGAATCTGCAAAATCATTCAACAGTAATTTTGACAAAGAGCCATACATCCATATATTGACAGAAAACCAACCATCAACCTACTGATACAAATCAAAGTTCTGCATATTTAGGATATATCAGGGATCAGAGTTGAGTACAGTACCTTAGCCTTCTTCCTGCTGTAATGAAGTGAGCCACACCAAACAGTCCGACTCATAACAAGAAAATGATGCTGTGAACCAACCAGTTGGACCAGTTCCCCTCCCAGTTCATACTCCTCTCAGACTTGCCTCCAATGGGCTGCTGTTCCATGACCTCAATCAGTGATGAAGACTAATCACTTTATTAAAATATGACCGATGGACAGAGAGCTCCGATGTCTACAAGCTCAGACAGAGAAAAACAAAGAGACACTTGATAGTTCAGGCAGCATGTGAAAACACTCAGTCACTGATGCAGAATCCTTCTGCATCTTAGAACCAACAGGAACGCAGTCAATTTACTAAACTAAAGATCATTTTCTCCAAACACTAACTCCAACAAATTAGAGCAACAGCTAAACTTATGCCAAAATGACGCAACACGAACAAAAGTAATTAAGTTTGAACAGCATATTTACCGTATGAGTGTTCTTGTTGGCTTGGATTCTTTGTGTGCTTTTAATTCTCCATCTTGCTGCACCCTTTACAGGCAGGCATTCAGCACACCTTTAGTCTGATTAGAATCAGTACAGTGTACAAACATTCTAACGTGATGTCATTCAGCATTCAGAAGCAGCTACTAAATGAAATACAGACTGGATTGTTACAACCTCAAAAATGGATCCTTTGGAACATTTGAACATTGATGTAGAAATTGAAAATTTCTACATGACTGCAGCTGCTGATGTGACAGAATTAACGGTTATACAAGGTATTGAGGAGAAATAAGACCTTGAACAGCATAGTATATGTATTTATCATTAATAATAGTTATGTTTCTATCATAGCAGGGTTATTTTCTCTTTAGTGATTAATCTGGTTGGGTTGGATTCTTGTGTTCCTCCATCTTGCTACACCCTCTACAGGCTGGTATTCAGCAACACACACCTTTAGTCTCACTAAATCGGTACAGTGTATCAACATTGGAACGTGACGTCATTCAGTATCCAGTAGTTTGTGGAGGCAGCGAGGAGAGAAGTAATCATAAACTTTTTATTTGTTGCTTCTCATCAGGAGACCCTCTGAAAGCAGGCAGTATTAAAGTGTGTGGTATGTCTCTGTATATGTAATGGCATGCATGGCCAATATCCACTCCCATTAATACCTGTGTCAAAACCCATTATACCCTATTTTATTGGTGTAAGGGAGGGAAGGGGGGGTACCCTTCCCTCCCTTACATTGTTTCACAATCTGTGAAACAAGTACCTTGTTTCACAGATTGTTTTCATTTCACTTTATGTATGAGGTGTACTGTATATCTATAGCTCAAAATCAAAAAAATAAATCATGAAAAAAAGTATGTAAAGTGTGTAAACCTTTGTGTAACTTAATTTAGATAAGTAGGCCCATAGTCTCTATTGCGTAGTAAAGACAGACTTCCATGACTATGTGTCAGCAGGTGCATGTTTTGAGGTCTTGAGAAACATCTGCTGAGCTTGGAGGATTTCAACTGAAGAAAAAGGAAGTAGAATCATCTGCTGAACACCACAGGTGCAGTTTGTGTTGTTTCGGAGGCTCATTGAACCCTCTAGTGGCCGCAGCCAAAACTGCATGCAGGGATTTTCCTGATAATGAATCCTTCTTTGTTGTAATGCCTTGCCCTATAATAACCAACAGAAAGGGTGAATTCGTTGTGTGACTGATTATCTTAATGAAACAGGTCCTTGTCTGATTCTACGGTTGCCTGTATGGGCCCTCTCCCACGCTCACCCAGGCAGAGAAGGAGAGGTCCCTTCTTCTTTAGCTCAGCACCACCGCCTCAGACACAGACCTCTGTGTGTTTCTACATGGAGGCTCAGGGTCCTGTTAGACGCCACGGGGGAGGTGGTGTATCAACCAGCCTGCAATGATCATCTTTGGAGAGACGCCAGTAGCTGGGGTCTGTTTCCTGCCGTGTCACCTCTTGAATTCTCTGTATATTCCGTCACTCATCGGGCGTAGAGTTTGATATGGAAATGCACTTCCTGGTATCCTGATTATTAATGTTTGCGTAGACAGAGACTCTGTTTTGGATTTTTATTTAGTGAACCTCCGACCTTAAAGTGTTAACTGATCCTCTGCTGAACACACTGATACACTGAGTTGTTTATTACCATTGTGCTTTATTAACCAGTACAACAGAAAAAGAGACCCTTACATGTACACAGTAAACACTAGGACTCAAACAATAGAAGCAGCAGACATAACTAACTCATCATAAACAGGTTTTCACATGTCTTTAATAACTGATGTTCTGCTGCTGTGTTGTTTCCCACAAAACACAAGGAATCCATACTCAGTTTAAAGTCATCACAACAGGATCAATAGCTATCCCCAGACCACTTTCATTATGAATATAGTAAGGACAGAAGAATATTCATTTAAATTTCAGCTTGCGCTGCTTATATATATCAAACTTATATATACTTATATATGCTTATATATATATTAGTGCTGTCAAGCGATCAAAATATTTAATCACGATTAATCACATTAATGTCATAGTTAACTCACGATTAATCGCGCTAAAAAAAATTAACGCCGTTAAAATTGGTTCGCGTTAACGCCGTTAACAACGTGTTTAACTGACAGCACTAATATATATATATATATATAGCTACTTCTACTTATGGACATGGACCATCCATTCCACTTTTTCTCTCCTAGGCTAGGTATTGTGGGTGCAGAGTTTTGTTTAGGTGGGATATGTATGTATACATGTGTTGTGTTGGGCTGTGTATGTATGCTGGCTGCTGAGATGAATAAAGTTGATCTTATCTTATCTTATAATACTAAATCTGCTTTAAACCAGGTTCCATATTAGGCTTATCAAAATATAAACTGGTATCAGAGCCCTTTAGTTTGAAACTGTTAATTTCTGAAAATATACAAAATATTGTTTGTTGATTATATAAGTGTTGATTTACAATCAATCAATATAAAAAAATATACCGTATTTTCCGGACTATACGTCGCTCCCGAGTATTAGTCGCATCAGTCAAAAAATGCTCCATGACGAGGAAAAAAACATATACGTTGCATCGGTGTATAAGTCGCATTTATTTTTAAACATGCCGCGGTCCGTGCTCTGATAGACTGGTGGTTGCGTTGCATGAAGCGATAGCACCAAGATGGACCGCCAGCAAAATCAGTGATATTCATCTCCTTGGCAACTACCTGGGCATGGAGGCGCAACTGCACCGTTGATAAGCCCCGGCCAGCATCACGCTGTTCAATGACCCATCTGTGGACTCGTTCCTCCAGCTCTGGCCATCGGGCTTTCAGCCCCCGGTTAGCTTTCTTTGTTTTTTTCATCGCAATTACAGTTTCCTCGGCTTTTCGCCAGTCCCGGACAAGTTTTTCACTCACCCCAAACTTTCTTTCTGTTGCTCGATTGCCGTTTTCGGCTACATACTTTATAATCTGCAGTTTAAATTGTGCAGTATAGCTTTTTCTTTTTGGCGGCATTTTATTTTGTGTTCTCTTTTGTTTTGTCTACGGTCTAGTTTATTTATAATTTATTCGGTGGTGCAGTAGGCTTGCAGCGTTCAGTTGTAGGCCTAATGAATGACGGTGCCATCTTGCGGCCGAAGATTATGTACGCACAATTTTGGCATATAAGTCGCTTCGAAATATAAATCGCAGGGCAAGCCAAAGTACAAAAAAACCGCGACTTATAGTCCGGAAAATACGGTATTTTACATTAGAAAAATAGTCAATGTTAGACCTGTTTAACCCTATGGAACATTTAAAAGTTATTTTTAAGTCTCATCCCTTCATGGAATTGAGTATAGTACATGTCTTTAAATCAACAGAACACAGTGACTGTGTATATTCATATGTGTTTATTCATGTTTGTGTGTGTGTGTGTGTGTGTGTGTGTGTGTGTGTGTGTGTGTGTGTGTGTGTGTGTGTGTGTGTGTGTGTGTATTCATACATGGGCACGTGCACGCATTTGAGTGTATTCATTTATCCGTTTGTGTGTGTGTGTGTGTGTGTGTCTGCATGTGTGTGTTGTGAGTGCATTAAAATATGCGTGTGTGAATGAGTATGTGAATGTGTATACATGTGGGTGTATTCATATATGTGAGTGTGATTGTGTTTATATATGCATGTGGGTGGTGTGTGTGCATTCATATATTTGTGTGTGTGTGTGTTTGCGTTGTGTGTATTCATCAATGCGTGTGTGTGTTTATATATGCATGTTTGTGTGTTCGTGTGTGTGTGTGTGTGTGTGTGTGTGTGTGTGTGTGTGTGTGTGTGTGTTGCTATAACCGACACAGAGACACTGAGGCACCATAACTCAATAACCTCAACCCAGGGAGGAGGTCCTCCTGGGTGAAGGTGGACTGGAAGGTGTGGAGGTGTGTCAGTGTGTCTGAGGACCCTTCTACATCTGGGGACACTCTGTAGAAGGACAGAGTGCCAGCAGGCCGGTCCAGATACACTCCTACTCTTTTAGCGCGGCGGAGACGTATGTCTGATCTTCTAGCGTTGTAGTAGGCATAGCAACCATCGTCATTACAACAAAGTCTCCAGGACTTGTTGTTCTCTCCAAGCCTGCTGTCTTCACCCCCTCCTCTCCTTGTGATTCCTCTGTATGTCACTCCTATATCAACACGTCCTTTCCTCTCTACCTCCCAGTAACAGCGGCCGGTCAGACCCTCTCTACACAACACCTGGGGCCAGAAGTCAAATCTCTCTGAGTGATCCGGATACAACTGGTTCTCTGTAACCAGCGTCACCCTTCCGTTGTCCTCAGACAGAGAGAGTCGTCTTTGGGCTGTGTTTGGGTCCAGTCTGAGTTCACAGGCATCTGACAGGAGAAGGCATGATTAGCTGCTGAACCTATCATCATCATCATCCTCATCATCATCATCATCATCATCATCATCATCATCATCATCACTAGTGCTGATGTCTTCCATTCTTCTTCTTATTCCTGTCCTTTTTCACATTAATCTACTCTACAAACATTAACATAGAAAGATTAAATAATATCGCATGTTAGCTACTATAGTGGACTAGTGTGCCTTCACTATTAGATAATTAAAGTTTAAGTTATTACCCATGTGTGTTTGAGTGGCTGTCCAAGTCAAAACATTGAAGCCTATACAAATGTTTAAACTGCATCTACTCACTCAACATTTACACAACATACACATACACATATTATACATTAAAACGTTCAGCACGAATACTCTACATACTCTTCAAGATATAAGACTTTGAAAGGTTCAAATACACATCCATTATACCAAAGTAAACAACAGACTGAACAAGCTGGGCTCACATACAGGCTGGATATTAACTGTTGGTACCATAGAACTGTTTCATACATACTATACAGACATGTCAACATTAACACAAGTCAATATTTGAATGAAGAATGTCACCTCTGGCTGTTTCGATGGACTTTCCATCTCAATAGTAAGTGTAATGAATCAAACTAAACAGACACTTACACTTCTTTAGAGCTGGTTTCAGCCTCCACACTCCACCGTGCTCCACACTGCGGGGGAAACAAAGTGAGAGCAGCATGTTGAAACATTCACCTTTATCATCTGCTGTCTCAACGCTTTCTATACAACATGAGTTACAGCTACGTTTAAAACATTTCATCTAGTAGCGGTATGAATCCTTGTAATAGACATTGTCCCTGAGTGGTGAGATATCCTCTCCATACCTGAGAGTGTCCAGTCTCCAGCGTGGATCCTCCAGTCCAGCAGAGAGCAGCGCAGCTCCTGAGTCTCCTGGGTGATTGTAGCTCAGGTCCAGCTCTCTCAGATGGGAGGGGTTGGAGCTCAGAGCTGAGGCCAGAGAAGCACAGCCTTCCTGTGTGACCAGGCAGCCGGACAAGCTAAACACACACACACACCCACACCCACACCCACACAAACACACACAAACACACACACAGTGTGATTTTCTTTTTTACCAAAATATTACTTTTCTGGATGTGAATCTGTCAAATGTTTTCTTTGTGTGTAACTGTTTGAATGTGAGGAAAACTGACCTGAGAGTTTCCAGTTTACAGTGTTGACTCCCCAGTCCAGCAGAGAGCAGCTTCACTCCTGAATCCTGCAGATCATTGCTACTCAGGTCAAGCTCTCTCAGACTAGAGGAGGAGCTGAGAACTGAGGCCAGAGCTTCACAGCATCTCTCTGACAGATAACAGCCATTCAGCCTTCACAAAAAAAAGACGAACATGTGAGAAATTGGGATTAAGGTTTTATTTTAAATTGGCTATCAGACATGTTTTAGTAGTTTAAGTAAATGTCAATACAGTAGATCTTGAAATTATGACTTACTTAGAAGTCGAATAACTAAGGATTCAACAAAACTCCTTAAAAGACCCAGTTCTAAGAAGCACCTGTTTTTAAACTTCACAAAGCAACTCTAAAGGTCACCTTACTGTCTGTCATAATTAGGAGTAGAATATGATTTAATAAAACATACACCTGAACTGAATATAACGTACAACTTCACTGTCATGGCAACACAAAAATAATGAGATTGAGGTCTTGTGTTTCATAAGATGAGTGGTAATGGCACTGCGATGCATGCAAACTGCCAAGGTTCAGTTCAGTGCTGGATGTTTAAGCGCGGCTGTATTGCGTCACCGGTCTGACCGCTCTATTGGGAAACACGACCCACTTTCACATTTGACAACTAATGGCAACAAGTGGTGTAACTGTTTGATTGTGAGTAAGACTGACCTGAGAGCTTCCAGTGTACAGTGTGGACTCCCCAGTCCAGCAGAGAGCAGCTTCACTCCTGAATCCTGCAGATCATTGGTACTAAGGTCCAGCTCTCTCAGACTAGAGGAGTTGGAGCTGAGAACTGAGGCCAGAGCTTCACAGCATCTCCCTGACAAATGACAGCCATTCAGCCTTTACACAAAATAAACAGAACATGTTAGGAACTCTGATTAAAATAAATAAATCATAAAATCTTTTACTGATCCTTATGAAGGAATTGTGTTGAAATCTTTTATTAGAAATCTTTTATTAATTTAACTCAGATATATTAGTCAATACATTAGATCCTTAAATGTCAATTAAATATTTTGCGTAAACTGTTGAATATTGGAAAGATGTTTTGTAGTGTTTGAAAATGTTTTCCATTGTTATTTTTTTATCGTAGAATTAAGGATATTGTGTTGCGTGTATTGTATATGTAGTTGTTAAGTACACCTACAGATATGTTTTGTATATTATCATTAGTTTTATATTATATATATTAAGTATATTATATTGTGTGTATTGTAAAAGATGATACTAGTGAACCTACAGAGATGTTTTGTGTATCATCATAACTTTTAAATTCTAGTATTATGTATATTGTGTTGTGTGTATTGTAATACATGTTACTAGTGAACTTACAGAGATGTTTTGGAGGCTTTGAACACTGGCAGCAGCCTTATAAGACCTTCCTCTGAAGCAGAGAATCTCTTCAGGTCAAACACGTCCAGCTCCGCTTCTGATGACAGTAAGATGAAGACAAGAGCTGACCACTGAGTAGGAGAGAGAGATTTTCTGGACAGACTTCCTGATGTCAGGTACTGTTGGATCTCCTCCACCAGAGATCGGTCGTTCAGCTCATTCAGACAGTGGATCAGATTGATGCTTCTCTCTGGAGAAGGATTTTCATTTATCCTCTTCTTGATGTAAGACACTGTTTTGTGATAGGTCTGTGAGCTACTTCCTGTCTGTCCGAGCAGTCCTCGTAGGATAATCTGATTGGTCTCCGGAGAAAGGCCCAGGAGGAAGCGGAGGAACAAGTCTAGGTGTCCGTTCTGACTCTGTAAGGCCATGTCCACAGCACTCTGGTAGAGTACGAGTCTATAGTTCTTGAAGGTCTTCTTTTTCTTGTTTTTCTTTTTGTTTTTTTTGGAGAGCAGATTGACACCAGTGTTGATGAAGGACTGAAAGACATAAAGGGCAGCCAGAAACTCCTGGATGCTCAGATGGACAAAGCAGAACACCTTGTCCTGGTACAGCCAACATTCCTCTTTAAAGATCTGGGTGAACACTCCTGAGTACATTGAGGCTGCTCTGATATCGATGCCACACTCAGCCAGGTCTTCCTCATAGAAAATCAGGTTGCCTTTCTCCAGCTGGTTAAAAGCCAGTTTCCCCAGCGAAACGATGATCTCCCTGCTCTCTGAACTCCAGTGTTGATCTGTTTCAGCTCTCCCATGGTACTTCCTGTCCCCCTGTATGCACTGAACCCTCAGGAAGTGACTGTACATCTGAGTCACAGTATTGGGCACCTCTTCTCCTCTCTTGGATGTTTTGAAGGAGTCCTCCAGAACTGTAGCTGTGATCCAACAGAAGACTGGGATGTGACACATGATGTGGAGGCTTCGTGATTTCTTGATGTGGGAGATGATTGTGCTGGCCAGCTTCTCCTCTCTGAATCTCTTCCTGAAGTACTCCTCCTTCTGTGGGTCGGTGAACCCTCTCACCTCTGTCACCATGCCAACACACTCAGCAGGGATCTTATTGGCGGCTTCAGGGCGTGTGGTTATCCAGATACGAGCGGAGGGAAGCAGGTCGCCCCTGATGAGGTTTGTCAGCAGCACGTCAACTGAGGTGGACCTTGTGACATCAGTCCAGATCGGGTTGTTCTGGAAGTCCAAAGGATGTCGACACTCATCCAGACCATCCAAGATGAAGACAACTTGGTACCAGTCATTTCTGCAGATTTCTGCTTCTTTGGTCTCAATAAAGAAGTGATTAAGAAGTTCAACCAAGCTAAACTCTTTCCCTTTCAATAAATTCAGCTCTCTGAAAGTGAGGAGAAATGTGAAGTGTATGTCGTTGTTGGCATTGCCTTCAGCCCAGTCCAGAGTGAACTTGTGTGTTAAGGCGGTTTTACCAATGCCAGCCACTCCAGTTGTCATTATTGTTCTGATTGGTTGATCTTGTTCAGGTAAGGGTTTAAAGATGTCTTCACATTTTATATGCTTTTCCTCCTTGGCCAGTTTCCTGGCAGCTGTTTCAATCAGTCTGAACTCATGTTCCTTGTTGAACTCTCCACTGCCTCTCTCTGTGATGAAGAGCTCTGTGTAGAAGTCATTTAGAGGTGTTGAATGTCCTGCTTTGGCGATTCCCTCGAACATAAACCTGAACTTCTTCATCAGATGGGACTTATGTTGGCACTGAACAGCCGATCCTAAATGACAAAGCAACGCAAGACCACAGTTAGCGATTGGTGACATCAGTGGAGTAACATGTCCTCAGTCAATTTTTTTTTTGATATTGTACCAAAAATTATTCACATAGCTTTGTAAGATTCTTCCGACTTTCCATTAGCATGAGCGATCAATTCGCCTCTATGACGTATAATCTGATTGGCTATGGTGTTGAGCGCCCCCCTCATACTTCCTTGTATGTGTGCTGGTACTGACATCTGGTGGCTATCTGCAGTCATTACAACTTACTTGTTAAATACGTCGCATCACTGACATCTTGTGCGGTTATTACAGCTTGTTATTATGTGTGCTGATTTACGTCACAGTATACGAATTTAGAATAATTTCTAGCATTTTTGTGTTTCCAATGCGTTGGAGCATTTGATGATGCTCTTTCCTGAAGAACTAGAGCCCCCAAGTTTATAATTTTACCAGACCTTAATGATTCACACGTCTCCATCTTATTCTCAAGTCAATATTGCCTAACATAAAGGGTGTGTTTTTTTTACATCTTCTACGACCTCTCAGGGAGAGATTACATAACTTCCGGTTGGGCTGGAACCACCAAATTGATAATTAAGTAGAGTTTAATGCAAACATTAATATAAAAGTGGTCAATATGAGTACAACGGACCCCAACCGTTTGACGGTTGAAGGCCGCAGAAACTTGGCCTTATAGTAACTCGACAATTTAACACCAAAGACGAAAGATCTCCAAATTGAAGTTAGAAATGTAAAACATTTCACATTCTGTCATTTAGTCTGAAAATAATAAATAAGAGTCTCATATTGCTCTTCAAAATAAGTATTTCTTCTGTTTTCAAGATAAGAGTCTCTTCTACCTTTCAAAATAATTGTCTCCTCTGTCTTCGTACCGCAGAGCTTTGTGATGTCTACACCTCCCTCTATGGCGCGCCTCCTCTGCTCCTTGTTCTTACCATCCACCTCCTCAGCACTCTGGAACAGAACAAACATCAAGGAGAACTTTACTCTGATCTAACTGAGCACATTTAAAGCATCTGCCCTGGATTCACGTCCCGCTGGCAGAAGAGCGAAGCCTGGAGACTATTCGTAACAGAAGAGATGCTTTTTAATGGGACTTTACACACCATGATCAGCTGTGTTTGATGCTGCTGAACAGAGTGATCGCTAGTAAACTTTGTCCTCTCCTGGTGTTGACTGTGGAGAACACACACACACACACACACACACACACACACACACACACACACACACACACACACACACACACACACACACACACACACACACACACACATTTTGGATACATTTTTCCTGACTTGTATACATTAAGTCAGATAAGTCATAGTCTGTTTGAAACGAATACATCTCCTCTCTGGAGGGGCGTCCATCTTTAAATGCAGAAGGTCTGCCCATAGACCAGTCACTCTTCATGAAGTCACAGCTGGGTGAATCGGGATTTATGGATGTTTGATAGATGCGGTATTTTTAATAATCTCTGCTAAAACCTCACCTCTTCTCAATAGACAAATTTCCATCTTTGAAACGAACAGGTTTGTCCATAGACCAGTCACTCTTCATGGAGACACAGCTGGGTCCAGGGGAGTCTTCTCTCTCCTGCTGGACACTTCTAGAAAAACAAGAACAAGGTTTTATGGTTGTTTGATAGATGCTGTATTTTTAATAATCTCTGCTAAATCCTCACCTCTCCTCAACAGACTGTTTTCCATCTTTGAAACGAACAGGTTTGTCCATAGACCGGTCACTCTTCATGGAGACACAGCTGGGTCCAGGGGAGTCTGCCTTCTCCTGCAGGACATTTCTAGGAAAACAAGAACCAGGATTTATGGATGTTTCAAAGATGCTGTATTTTTTATAATCTCTGCTAAATCCTCACCTCTCCTCAACAGACTGATTTCCATCTTTGAAACGAACAGGTTTGTCCATAGACCGGTCACTCTTCATGGAGACACAGCTGGGTCCAGGGGAATCTGCTCTCTCCTGCTCGACTCTTCTCAAAAAACAAGAACAAGGATTTATGGATGTTTTATAGATGCTGTATTTTTAACAATCTCTGCTAAATCCTCACCTCTCAACAGACTGTTTTCCATCTTTGAAACGAACAGGTTTGTCCATAGACCGGTCACTCTTCATGGAGACACAGCTGGGTCCAGGGGAGTCTGCTCTCTCCTGCTGCTCTGGGCTTCAACACAACAAACACAGCGTTAACTCAGACTAATGATGGAGTCATGATGTATCACTGCTGAGCTCTGAGATGGACAACAGTCACAGACAGTGAGATCCTCTCTCCTTACCGCTTGGCTTTGCTCGGGCAGCCATTTTCCCAAGGCAGAGTGGTTTTAGAGGTAGGACCCCCCTTCTCTCTCTCTTCTTCCATAGAAGACCAGGATCTGGACACAAACTCAACTGCATGTTGTTTCTGCATACATTCAGCGTTCTCTTCATTTATAAAAGCTGCTTATTGCCGGTCACTGGGGGCTGTTGTCACAGTTTACTTTGGAAGAGATGCAGTGTGGTCTTTCCTAGACGCAGATTCATAGACCCTCTCATTCTCAACGAGGGCAAAGATGTGCAGATGCTGGCCAGATGTTTCTAATAACGTATTATCATTCCACACAGAAGGTCTCTTAGGGCATCAAATGTGTCTGATCAAGTTCACTGTGCGAATATCATAGCTACTGTTCCATGTGCTGGTTAAACCGCTCTGAAGACATGTCCGTATATGGACTTCCTCATGTCGTATGATATCACAACCACATCTATGCTGTAGGCCCACAGCGAACAAGACCCAGAACAAGTTGACGTGCATCTTCCTGCCTTATATGATATGACTCATGGAAATGTGATGCAAATAAGCATATAAGCTGCAATAACTGCACATAGCCACAAGGGGAGCAGGACCAAACATATAACCTGTAATAACTGCACTTAGCCACAAGGGGAGCAGGACCAAACATATAACCTGCAATAACTGCACTTAGCCACAAGATAACAGCACCGTCACACATGAGGAAAACTTGAAGCAGGCTCTCAAAACCATAGCCAAATTTAGAACACATTATACGTCTAGAGGCCATGCCTGCCCTGTATGTAAACAGCGCGCAAGCCCCAGAAGAGGCAGCGACTCTAGAGGCAGGGCAACCTCGGATGCCCTGCTAAAGGCATCTCCACGTGTACATAATACAATTTCCCACCTTTGCTTCATATAGGTACCATACCGAAACTTTACCAAATAAAGTGAGTTAAAAGCGATCCTGATTCGATTACCTTTTCTAAAAGAACACGACAGTAATACAAATATAACAACTGTACATTCTATCCTAAGTAGGCTACCTTTGAAGTCACCCAAGGTCAATTGTGATTTGAGAGAAATCATAAATCACATAAAAATTTAATAAACTAACCCCTACCTGCTCCATAATGACCTGTGTCTGTACTGTCTAACACCTCCCTGCTCCTGAATGACCGGTATCTGAATTCACTGTCAGTCACTTTAGCAAAATTTGTAAATAGTATATTTGACAAATAGCCATGCATCTATATATTCTATACATTTTTTTAACCGTGTGCTTTACAGAAAACCCACCATCAACCTACTGATATAATTCAATATTCTGCAAATGTATGATATATCAGGGATCAGAGTTGAGAACAGTACCTTAGTCTTCTTCCTGCTGTAATGAAGTGAACCACAGCAAACCTTCAGACTCATAACAAGGAAATGATGCTGTGAACTTACCAGTTGGACCAGTTCCCCTGCCAGTTCATATTCTCATGTAGAGACAAATAAACAAATACCGTTGAAATGTGTTTCCTGAAACTATAGATCATTGTCTCCAAACACTAACTCCAACAAATAAGAGCAACAGTTAAACTTTTGCCAAAACGACCCAAATTGAATAACAAATACGTCTAGGCATTAAAAACCATGTTCACTATTCTCACTATTGACTGCTATCTGAATAGTGTCAATGTGTTTGGGCCTCATGAGGTCATGTTAAATATCCAAGGGTATTAAACAGTGGAAACATTTGACTGTTTTCTCCTTTTTTTAACTTTCAGTTTTCTTTACTGGGGTCCCAAAATGTTTACAATTCACGAGTAAATCTAAAGTCTGTTAGCCATGAAACCAAAAAGTTATTATGTCATCAAATAAATAGTAATTTTTCTGGGTAAACCTAATTCGAGCTCAACACAGCAGAGTGTGTGAACTGTCATCACATATCACAGCATATTTACCGTACAAGTCTTCCTGTTGGCTTGGATTCTTTGTTTGCTTTTAATTCTCCATCTTGCTGCACCCTTTACAGGCAGGCATTCGGCACACCTTTAGTCTCATTAGAATCAGTACAGTGTGCAAACATTCTAACGTGATGTCATTCAGCATGTCATCAAAATGGATCCTTTAAACAATTCTACATGAATGCAACTGCTGATGTGACAGCATTAACGGCTACACAGGGTGTTGAGGAGAAATCTGACCTTGTACAGCATGTAGTGTAATCATTAATAATGGTTATGTTCAGTGCTTAATTTGTCAAGTGGGAGCTCCCGGAGCGCTGAGGACGAGTAGAAAAAAAGCGGCGGGGGGGTTTCAACATCGCAAGAAATTAGCCTACTAAAGCCTCGTGAATGGGGATGTACGCAGAAAAATAGTAAACATATGTTAGGTTGGAGAGACACACAGCCACACGTTATAAAGTTTACCTTTGTTTACTAACAGTTGAGGAATATGTCATGCACTCGCAGGTGCGTCATTGAGTCATTGTATTCTCAACACAACAAAATACACCAAGTCCTTGAAAATGGATCTCCGTCGCATCAAAAGATGAAAACAAATAGATAGGCTACCTCATAGATTATAGTAGGCCTAGTTAGAACAACAATCTGGCATGACAACTTGGCCACGTTAACAAATAGATACATATTATTAACCAGAACAATACCAGAATACCACAAAAACCATAATAATAATAAAGTTCACTACTTTCGCTAACTCCTCGCAGATTT
This sequence comes from Gadus morhua, assembly GCF_902167405.1. Lineage (NCBI taxonomy): Eukaryota > Metazoa > Chordata > Actinopteri > Gadiformes > Gadidae > Gadus > Gadus morhua. The sequence goes on from NC_044059.1 coordinate 11,050,718, forward strand.
ATCACACATCACTCAACCGACTCGCGTCACTCCAAGTCCAACCTCTCTTGCTGCACATCTGAACAAAACACACACATGCACACAGTATTAGCCCCTCACACACACACACACACACACACACACACACACACACACACACACACACACACACACACACACACACACACACACACACACACACACACACACACACACACACACACACACACTCAAGATCCAGCTGGCGGAGCGCACGTCAGAGCTTCCGGAGCGCGCTCCCCCTTGCTCCCCCTCAAATTAAGCACTGGTTATGTTTATATAATAGAAGGGTTATTTTCTCTTCAGTGATTAATCTGGTTGGGTTGGATTCTTGTGTTCCTCCATCTTGCTACTGTCGTGGATAAAACCCACGGTATAATAGGCCTACTCTAACAAATTACGAGAGGTCGAGAAGGACTAGGGTTGATTGATCAAGGCTTTATTGTCACCACAGAGAGTAAAAACATCACCTGAGTTGGTTTGCAAAGAACTCGCAAACAGTCTCGGAGCTCCGCTTTATATCCTTATTTATATCCTAATTGTGTGGCCTCCCCCAAGATGTCCTTGGCCAATCACAATGCTCTAAGCTACGGGCCCGCCCCGTTCTCCATTAGCATTTATGTCCCGCTCAAAATGTCTAAAATACAATCCTTACATAATTCAAGCATTACGTACAAAAGGGTTACATATTTAACATTAGTTGCATAAAGTTACATATTATACATTAGTTATATGAAGTGAGGTCTTTCATCAAAATCCATTCATCGCCTAGTTTATAAACCTGATCTTAAATCCCCATGACCCATGACCACATGGGTTTGAGAGATGAGCCCTGTGAAAGCAATATTAATTTTAACAGTAAAATATGCATTTGTAATAGTTAACAATGCCACTTTATTTTTCTGTGGCACATACAGTCATAATCCTAATGTGGGTGGTGTCTGATTTTAGATGGGGTATGGATTAGTTAACGTTACTCCAATTTGGAGCTTCCAGAATATACATCCAAAACCACAGACGAGGGACCACAGGGGATAACAGATGTTTCTCTGAGAGGTCATTTACATGAGGCGTCGGGGGCTCATCGGAATGCAGGGGGTTCATTTGGCTCCATTATAAGTATATTTACCTTATATTCTTATATAATTCATACTTGATTTGGAGTTGGGGGTAAACTGTCTCTTTGTTAGTACCTTTTTTCACAGAATGTTTCAATTTCACTTTATGTATGACGTGTACTGTATATCTGTTATGCTGAGAATCCAAAAAAAGAAGAAGTAATAAAGTGTGTAAGCCTGTGTGTAACTTAATTTCGATAAGTAGGCCCATGGCCTATTCAGTAAATAAATGTATTCCGTTAGTCCACACCATATCATAGCTCTGAAAAACTCAAGCGTTGAACCTCTACCACTCTCCGGGTCGTGCCCGAAACCACGACACCTGAGGCGTCAAAACTACGATTCAGTAACCTCGAAATGAAGGGGGTTCATTTGGCTCCATTATAAATATATTTACCTTATATTCTTTTTTTTGCCCTAAATGACTGAAGCTATTGTTTGTCAATTGGCTATGTTTATTTTTTAGCAACAATTGTTTTAAGAAAAATCAAGAAACAAGACCAAAAGTGATGCAATTTATAATGCATCATGCTCTGAATCATTCACTAACATCCTTTCCAAACTATGAAACAGAACGGTCAGAGTAACAAACAATTAAAAGCAAGAACATTACTTCACAACTATTTACATTGCCTGTAGTAGGCCTAACATTGTATGAGGCAAATGTGGATGCTAATGGATGATTCAGAATGGGCCTTATTCACCGTGCCAATACTGCTGGAGAAATTAAGGGGAGTCAGTGGAGGCTAAGGGAGGAACTTCCTCAAGCAGTTATGTTCAATAGGCGATAAGGGGTGCTAATGTCCCTTTATCCAGGAAAACGAACATTACATATACAAAGGCATTAAAGTAGTCATATTTAAGGGAATTAATACATTACAGCAGTCTGGGCAATCTACATTTTTTGTTAAGGGGGATCTTCCTCCCTCTCCCCACTGGAGAAGCCTCCACCGATATATGCATGTGTGAGTGTGTGTGTGTGTGTGTGTGTGTGTGTGTGTGTGTGTGTGTGTGTGTGTGTGTGTGTGTGTGTGTGTGTGTGTGTGTGTGTGTGTGTGTGTGTGTGTGTATGTAGTGTGTGTATTCAGAAATGCATGCGTGTGAGTGTGTTTATATATGCCTAATGCCTATGCATGTGTATTTGTGTTGCTACAACCGACACAGAGACACAGAGGCACCATATGTCAATAACATAAACCCAGGGAGGAGGTCCTCCTGGGTGAAGGTGGACTTGAAGGTGTGGATGTGTGTCAGTGTGTCTGAGGACCCTCCTCCACCTGGGTACACTCTGTAGAAGGACAGAGTGCCAGCAGGCCGGTCAAGATACACTCCTACTCTGGTGGAGCCAGCGGGGGGGAGACACGTGAATGTTCTTTTACTGTTGTACAGGGCATAGTAACCACCCTCATGACAATGAAGACACCAGGACTTGTTGTTCAATCCAAGCCTGTTGTCAGCAACCGCGCCTCTCCTTGTGATTCCTCTGTAGGTCACTCCGATGTCAACTTCTCGTTCCCACTCTACCTCCCAGTAACAGCGGCCAGTCAGACCCTCTCTACACAACACCTGGGGCCAGTGCTCAAATCTGTCTGGGTGATCCGGATACGACCGGTTCTCTCTAACCTCCGTCGCCTTTCTGTTGTCCTCAGACAGAGAGAGTCGTCTTTGGGCTGTGTTTGGGTCCAGTGTGAGTTCACAGGCATCTGACGGGAGAACAAGACATGATTAAGCTGCGGAACCAATCTTTATCATCATCATCATCATCATCATCATCATCATCATCATCATCATCATCATCATCACTAGTGCTGTTGTCTTGCATTCTTCTTCTTATTCCTGTCCCATCTACTCTATAAACATTAACATAGTAAAACAAATAATATTGTATGATTGGTACGATAGGGGACTTGTGTGCAATGACTTTAAGATAATTAAAGTTAAAGTTCATTGCAAGTTCCATGTGTGTGTGAGTGGCTATCCCAGTGTAGCCTATCGAAATGTATAAAGTGCATCTCCTCCCACAATATCTAGACTACATACACAAATTATACATCAAATGTTCAGCATGATGACTTAATTGCTCCCATGAAATATCTAAGCTATATATATATTTAAGCAATAGATCACTTCAGTCAGTGGCATGTGCTCATTATACCACTGTTAAGGGGCGTTGTCCGGCCCCGACGCGCAGCGGAGGGCCGGCGACCCCCATCACAGTGGTATAATGAGCACATGCCACTGACTGAAGTGATCTATTGCTTTTATACAACGGTTACTGTTATGGCGAAACGAAAGTCATAGACACACTACATTTAAAAAGAAACCAACGAAGTCAAAGTAGCCGTTTTATTAAAGACTACCAAAAAGTAGTCCCTCCTGGCTGCCGCTATGCATCGACGGTCGCTATGCAACACACTTTAGCGTCCCTCCGAGAGAAGGCTCCGATAGAGCGGTTCGCCGGCAATTTATCCTATGGAGCAGTTCACTCGCCGATTTTAGGCTTCAGTGACCTGTGCTATTGCTTTTATACAACTGTTAAAATTATGGCAAAATTACTCAACACACACACACTAGTAAAAATACGGTTGTATTCTTTGAAACTTTCCACTTCATGGCGCGGAGTGATACTTTCACAAAATGATTGGGCATCATAGCAGTTATGTATATGCTCATTATACAACAGTTAGGAACCAATCAGATCGCTGGATTCAGGCCCCCCGTTGTATAAATATATATATATTAGGGCTGTAACGATACACCAACTCACGATTCGGTTTGTATCATGATTCTTGACCCACGGTTCGATACATCCCACGATATTTTTAAATTTAAAAAGCTTTTTAATTAAACAACACTTATACAACAATTAACTTAATGTAAAATTTAATAACAAATAATTTGGAACAATGAACAGATTTGAACAGATAGAATACTATTAAAGTATAGCTAAGTTAATAAATAAATAACCAAAGATTGCAGTTGGAGGATGCTTGCAGGTAGGCAAAAACCCTCAACTAGTTTGGTGGTTTAGTCAAATATCCTATTAGCGCTTCTTATTAGGCTAAGTAGCTTAAATAATGACATAATCAGGCCGTATAGAATGCAACATTTTTAATAGCCTAACTTTCAATAGATGGGAAAAAACATGAACGTCGCAATAACGAGGCATAGTGTTACGAGTAGCTTATGTGTGTGCGCGAGAATGGCAGTGTGCGTAATGTTTGTTTGTGAGTGACGTCAGCAAGTGAGTGGACGAGCGAGGACAGCGAGCGGTAGCGTGTGTGTCTAGTGAAGAAGCGAACGATTCCGGTAGAATAAAGTACCCATCCTGTCAATAATCGGTGGCCCCTTCATTCCGACCTATAAGCAGACCTACTGCCAGTCAAATCACACAAAACAATAGAGACAGGATCACACAGGCAATTTTTTTCGCGCTTGGCCCACTCTGGATAAATGTCGTTCATATCGCATATGAGGACTTCGACGGCTGTGGAGAAATGCAATCCTCCGTAGCCACGGAGAGCTGTGATCACAGAGAGGGCATCTCGTCACATATTTACGGCATCGATAGGAGGGGGCGCTGTCAGCAGACTATTATTTAGACAAATTATTAGCAAATTTCAATCGGACAATTTGACCGAAGAGTTAGAAAGGGCATATCGCGCTTCTGCCTTCTCACACCGCGAGACAGGTTCGTGGCTTTGAGTATCGCGATTTTCGGTTTGATACGCGTATCGTTACAGCCCTAAAGGACACCCATCTTTTATTCCAGTTGTTAAGGCAGCCCCGCACAGAAAAAATAATGCTGGTCATCTTCATCATCCTCAAAAAGAAGTTATAAACATCTCAAAATAAACTAGTTAGGCTGATCCTTAAGCTACAACCTCTCACTCATCTCACTCCTGCTCATTTTAGTAGATTGAAATGGTTGAAAGTAGAGGATAGAGTAAACTATCTACAACTGTGTATGGTGCAGACACACATTATACCTATCCACATGCTGACACTACAAAGGGACCATAATGGAAATAAGCCCATGGGCTTTTTTGTTTCATCCTTTTGACCTGATGTACATTTGTGCACTTGCCTTTGTACATGTGTGTCAATAAAGAATTTCAATCAATCTTGACTAAAATTGCTAATGTATTGTTCCACTGATAAAGGACAGTGTTGCTCAACCGGAAGATAGAACACAAAACGGAACCAATATGGCGCCCCCCTTGTTTACACGCGGAATAAGGTGGATAGAGCCTGTGAGTAAGAGACATAAGTAGGCCCATAGTCTATTGTGTAGATAAGAAAGACATCCATTTCTATGTGTCAGCAGGTGCATGTATTGGGCTCTGGAGAAAAATCTGCGGAGCTTGGAGGATTTAAACTGAAGAAACAGGAAGTAGAATCATCTGCTGAACACCACAGGTGCAGTTTGTGTTGTTTCAGGGACTCACTAAACCCTCTAGTGGCCGCAGCCGAAAATGCATGCAGGGATTAAAAATCCTTATAATGAATCCTTCTTTATTGTCACGCCTTGCCCTATAATAACAAACACAAAAGGTCAACTGGTCGTGTCACTGGGATTATCTTAATAAAACAGGTCCTGGTCTGATTCTGTGGTACGGTGGCCTGCATGGGCCCTCTCCCAACCAGGCAGAGAAGGAGAGGTCCCTTCTTCTGCAGCTCAGCACCTGCGCCTCAACCACAGACCTCTGTGTGTTTCAACATGGATGCTCAGGGTCCTGTTAGACGCCACAGGGGAGGTGGTGTATCAACCAGCCTGCAAGGCTCATCTCTGGAGAGACGCCAATAGCTGGGGTCTGTTTCCTGTCAGGTCGTTACTAGAATTCACTCCGTATTATGTCACTCTTCGGGCGTATGAGTCTGATATGGAAATGCAATTGCTGGTATCCTGATTATTAATGTTTGTGTAGACGAAGCCAAGCCTTGTGATTTTTATTTAGTGAAACCCCAAACCTCTGCTGAACACACGAGAACATACAGTTGATCCTTTTAATTGTTTATTACGATTATGCTTTATTAACCAGCACAACAGATAAGAGTCCCTTAAATGTACACAATAAGCACAAGGACTGAAACTTTAGAAGCAGTAGACATTATAAATCATAAACAGGTTTGCCGATATCGTTCATCATAACTGAACATGTTCTGCTGCTTTGTTATTCCCAACAGAACACAAGGAATCAAAATTCAAAAGTATTCAATATTTAAAGTCATCACAACATGATTACCATAATAGCTTTTCTAAGACCGCTTGCATTATGCATATAATATTAAATCTGCTTTAAATCAGGTTCCATGTTAGGCTTATCAAAATATAAACTGATATCAGAGCCCTGCAGTATGAAACTGTTAATGTCTGAAAATATACAAAATATAGTAGTATAAAAAAGTTTTGATTTACATTCAACCAAAATTTGAAATACATTTTACATTAGAAATATAGTCTTTGTAAAACTTGCTTCACCCTATGGAACATTTTAAAAGTCTCTTCCTTTCATGGTTTATCATGCTAAACTTTTCAGAAGCACAAAAAAAGCAGTATAGTTGATAACATGTTCTTAAATCGTGTGTGTATTCATGTGTGTGTGTGTGTGTGTGTGTGTGTGTGTGTGTGTGTGTGTGTGTGTGTGTATTTACATATGAGTGTGTGTGTATTTACACATGTGTTTGTGTGTGTGAAAGTGTCTTTGTGGTTTGTGTATTCGAATGCGGATGTATGTGGGAAATGTGTGTATTCATACATGCATACGTGCGTGCATGGGAGAAATTAACCATTACTTTTATATTAACTATGAGTATTATCAGGCCTATACATCAGGCATACATTAATGGTGGAAAGTAGAGAAACCACCTCTGGACTCAGAGCAAGGGCCTCATAAGGCGCCAGGGAGCCTGGGGCCAAGGCTACTGTCATCCTCCCATTATTTAGATTAACTACAGTAGATGAACACATACTTAAAGGAATGTAAGGATATACCAGGGCAGTCATATAACATGCAAAACAGCTCAGTTTGAATGGATAAGAGAGACCGGGATCGGAGCCCCCGTCAGTGTCTTCGCAAACCTCGCTTTGTTGTTGCTAGTTTGTGGGTAACAATAAAGTCTCTGTCAATACTTTTTCCGGACTCCCCGATTCCTCATGTTTATAGTTATTTGAAGTGATAGATAATTCGGTTATAATTGCTACTACACGTGCACGTGAGTTTGTGTGTATCCATACATGCATGCGTGTGTATGTATTAATATGTGTGTGTGTGTGTGTGTGTGTGTGTGTGTGTGTGTGTGTGTGTGTGTGAATCTGTATGCATGTGTGTGTACTCATATATATGTGGGTGTTTGTGTGTGTAGTAGTGTGTGTATTCATTAATGCATGTGTGAGTGTTTATCTATGCATGTGTGTGTGTGTGTGTGTGTGTGTGTGTGTGTGTGTGTGTGTATGTGTGTGTGTGTGTGTGTGTGTGTGTGTTGTTTGTGTATTCATATATGCGTGTGTATTCATAAATGTGCGTGTGTGTGTTTATATATGCATGTGTATGTGTGTTGCTACAACCGACACAGAGACACTGAGGCACCAGAACTCAATAACCCAAACCCAGGGAGGAGGTCCTCCTGGGTGAAGGAGGACTGGAAGGTGTGGATGTGTGTCAGTGTGTCTGAGGACCCTCCTCCACCTGGGGACACTCTGTAGTAGGACAGAGAGCCAGTAGGCCGGTCCAGATACACTCCTACTCTGGTGGAGCCAGCGGGGGGGAGACACGTGATTGTTCTTTGACAGCTGTACAGGGCATAGTAACCACCCTCATGACAATGAAGACACCAGGACTTGTTGTTCAATCCAAGCCAGCTGCCACCATTCCCTCCCCTCCTTGTGATTCCTCTGTATGTCACTCCTATCTGAACAGGTCCTTTCCACTCTACCTCCCAGTAACAGCGGCCAGTCAGAGCCTCTCTACCCAGCACCTGGGGAGAGGAGACAAATCTGTCTGGGTGATCCGAATACGACAGGTCCTCTGTAACCTCTGTCACCTTCCTGTTGTCCTCGGACAGAGAGAGTTGTCTGTTGGCCGTGTCTGGATCCAGTGTGAGTTCACAGGCATCTGACGGAGAGCAAGACATGAGGAGCTGTTGAAACATTCTTTATCATCCTCATCATATTCATCATCATCATCATCATCATCATCATCATCATCATCATCATCATCATCATCATCACTAGGTCTGTTGTCTTGCACACCGCCTTCTTAGTGCTAGGCGGTATGACCTAAAATTTATGCACAGTATTTTTCTCAATTCTAACGATTTCACGGTATGACGGTATAATTTTTTTCATGCATAAACAGGTGTTCACTAGTGCTGCCAATTATGGCAAATTTTCAAACGACTAATCTTTCCACAAACTTTTCGAATAGTCGACTTATCTAAAGGAATGATTAAAAAAAGATAGAAAAATAAAAATAATAATAATTGAAAGCAACCAGGCACGCAGCTACGCTGCTCACGTTTACACTTGCGTGCATGGCGAGGATTAAAATATTGCTGCCAAAGTCATATTAAGTAATATAACGTATATACCGTGCGTGTTCAAAAGCGCAACATTGAAATGGGTCCCATCTGAAACAGTGTCGCACAGCGCAGCGTTCCGAATGTCGTGTAATCAAATATAACAGTATGGCGGTACATTAAAACTTCATTTCCTAACAGAAATACACACCCTTTTACGGTGTGAACCGGTATACTGCCCAGCACTACTTCTTCTTGTTCCGCTCTTGTTTCATGTACCATCTACTCTACAAACATTACATAGAAAGACAAAGGGCCCTATTTTAACAGTCTGAAACGCAAGTGGGAAGCGCAAAGCGCAAGTAGCTTTGTGGGCGGTTCTACGGCGCTATCGCTATTTTAAGGGCGGATAAATGACACTTGCGTCGCGGCGCAAGTGTCAAAAGGGTTGGTCTGAAGCAGCCCAGTTACCGGTAGGTGTGGTTTGGGCGTAACGTCCAACAAACCAATGAGAGTGCCAGCTCCCATCCCCTTTAAGAGCCATGAGCGCATTTGAATCGGACGAGTTGATATTTTGACAGCGCGTCTGCAGTCTCCGATGAGACAGATGCACATGAATTTCAGCAAATGGCTCAGTTTATTGCCAAATAATATGGCCTAATTCACACATGGAATAAGGGGTTTTCTTCCACAACTTCAGAAATGCTGAGTCCTCAAATAAATTTCGGCAAAGAAAACGTATATGATATAACATATGATATGCGGTAACTGTGGTTCTATTTAATGATATACGCAATACATTATAAACATTGGTTCTTATCAGTATTGTATGCTATCCTAATATGCATGTGTCCCCGCGGTAATAGACATTGCCATTGATTGTATCATGCGTTACGTGTTTAGTTTGCGTGTGTTTACAGAGAGCACACACGCGCGCCCGCATTCATTTCTTCTTTTTAACACTCACTCGCGGTAAAACAACGTTTTTCACGATCAAATACTCATCAATCCTAAAAGTTATGGGCATGTAGGCCTACACGATGTCAAGAAAATATGTGTTTGCTGTACGGTGTTTGCAGATGTATTGATTTAAAAGTACAACTTATTACCGCTGCATCAGCTGTTCTTTCCCAAATAATTTACCAAGAATGTGCAGCTAGGTAGATGGGAGAAGCAAAGTGTATGCGCGAGGTGCACAAGCAATCCGTATGCATCGCATGCGCATGTATGCATGCGCCCTTAAAATAGCGTCTGAACAACGCGCCACTGACTTTAAACCAGGTATTTCCTGGTCAGTAGCGCAATGGTATTCAGAGACGGCAAAATACCGTTTGCGCCAGAACACGCCTCCTCCTTCCGCCGAACCGCCCCTTGGGGCGCATCATCAATCCCTAATTTACCGGCGAGTGGCGGTGGTGGGAAAAGAACGCTCTGCGCCAGTTGTAAACTAGAAACGACACATGCGCCAGTGACTAAGTCACTTGCGGCGGATGCAAGATAGGGCCCTAAATGTGTATGTGATTGTTTGTATAACATGTATAAACTGCATCTACTCCCTCAACATTTACACTACATTGTAAATGTTGAAAGCCCCACTGATTGCTCCTATGAGATATCCAAGCAATAGTCTACATACTTCTCAAGATATTAGACTTGGGAAGGTTGCAATACACATCCATGTTGTTACCATAGAACTGGCTCATACATACTATATATACATAGACATGTACACATACGCACACGTACATACCTACACAAACATACTAGACTCCCCTCGGCCCAGGACCAAGAAGGAGGTGAGGTGGTTCTTGGGACTGGCGGGGTATTACCGGCAGTTCGTGCCGCACTTCTCGGACCTGGCCAGCCCCTTGACCGACCTCACCCGTAAGAGGGCCCCAGATAGAGCCCAGTGGTCGGAGCCATGTCAGGTGTTTGAGGCTATTAAAACAGCCCTCTTTGGGAAGTCGGTCCTATGGGCTCCTAACTTTGATCTCCCTTTTTCCCTGCAGACAGACGCATCGGATAGGGGGTTGGGCGCGGTCCTGACCCAGAGGGTGGAGGGGGTCGACCGCCCGGTGCTGTACCTGAGCCGGATATGATCAGACCGGGAGGGTCGGTGCAGCACGGTGGAAAAGGAGTGTCTCGCCATCCGCTGGCCGTCGGCGCCCTTCGCTACTACCTGCTGGGGCGCGCGTTCACCCTCTCCTCTGACCACGCCCCCCCTCCAGTAGGGCACTACCGGCAGGATCACGCGAGGATCACCCGTTGGTACCTCGCGTTGCAACCCTTTAACCGTCGGGTCGTGCACAGGCCTGGGGCGCAGATGGCCATGGCGGACTTCCTCTCCCGCTCCGGGGAGGGGGGAGTGAGTTGGCGGCCGGATGTGATCCCGGCCTTTGTCGGGCGGTGGGGGTATGTGGGGGGACGTGCGACGTCTGGCCTGCAGGGGGAGTATGGGCAGGTTGGGAGCACACCGGATCTGCTGGGGGGATTGGACCTGATTGCGGACACCTGCTCAGGGAGTGTGTACTTATGTGCCTGCTTTGTGTTGTAGTAGGAGAACCCGGAGCAAACGGACCAAAGATATCCAGAGCGAGAGCGAATGGAGATCACACAAAAAACCCACACAGAGACGACTAGCGGGAATCCTCTGTTATAGTTTTGAGTTATTGTGTTTGCTTTCTAAAAGACAATGGACGATCTCCCGCTGAGGGACGACAATTCTGCCTGCACGGACTCATTGAACTCATTACATAGACATACATAAACGGAAAACAAACACACGAGTACACATTTGAATGAACGGACTTCACCTCCTGCTGTGTGGATGGACTTTCCATCTCTATAGTAAGTGTGTGTTGTGATGAATCAAACTAAACAGACACTCACACTTCTTGAGAGCTGGTTTCAGTCTCCACACTCCACCGTGCTCCACACTGGGGGGAAAAAGAAGTGAGAACAGCATGTTGAAACATTCACCTTCATCATCTGCTCTCATCACTTTCTAAATAACATGAGTTACAGCTGCGTTTGAACCACTTCATCTAGCAGCGGGTTGAATCCTTGTCGGAGACTTTGTCCCTGAATGGTTTGCTGTCCTCTCCATACCTGAGAGTTTCTAGTCTCCAGTGTGGATCCTCCAGTCCAGCTGAGAGCAGCATAGCTCCTGAGTCTCCTGGATGATTGTAGCTCAGGTCAAGCTCTCTCAGATGGGAGGGGTTGGAGCTCAGAGCTGAGGCCAGAGAAGCACAGCCTTCCTGTGTGACCAGGCAGCCAGACAAGCTACGCACAGACAGACACACAGACACACAGACACACAGACACACACACACACACACACACACACACACACACACACACACACACACACACACACACACACACACACACACACAGGTGTGAATTATTACTTTTCTGGATGTGAATCGGTCAAATACCTTCTGATAGTAAACCTTGTGGTGTAATTCTTGGATCATTGTGTAAAACTGACCTGAGAGTTTCCAATCTACAGTGTGGACTCCCCAGTCCAGCAGAGAGCAGCTTCACTCCAGAATCCTGCAGATCATTGGTACTCAGGTCCAGCTCTCTCAGACTAGAGGAGTTGGAGCTGAGAACTGAGGCAAGAGCTTCACAGCATCTCTCTGACAGATGACAGCAATTCAGCCTTCACACAAAATAAACAAGATATGTTAGGAACTGTGATTAAAATAACTTTCCTCTTTTACTTCTTACATAATGAAGGAATTGTGTTTAAAACTTCTTTAAGAGATGTTTTATTAATTTAACAAATATATACTAGTCAATATATTATATCCGTAAATGTCAATTCAATATTTGGTGTAAAATGTAGATTATTGAAAATATGCTTTGTAGTGTTTGAAATTGGTTTTGAATATTAATATTATTTTTTATTGTAGCATTATTTATATTTTCTTGCATGTCTTGTACATGTCATTGTACAATTACAGTAGAACTACAGATATGTTATGCATATTATAATAACTTTTATAATCTATATATATATATTATATATATTGTGTTGTGTGTATGGTAAAACTTGATATTAGTGAACCTACAGAGATGTTTTGGAGGCTTTAACCACTGGCAGCAGCCTCAGAAGACCCTCCTCTGAAGCAGAGTATTTCTTCAGGTCAAACACCTCCAGCTCCTCTTCTGATGACAGCAAGATGAAGACCAGAGCTGACCACTGAGCAGGAGAGAGGGATTCTCTAGAGAGACTTCCTGATGTCAGGAGCTGTTGGATCTCCTCCACTAGAGAACGGTCGTTGAGCTCATTCAGACAGTGGATCAGATTGATACTTCTCTCCAGAGAAAGATCTCCATTTATCTTCTTCTTGATGTAAGACACAGTATTCTGATTGGTCTGTGAGCTACTTCCTGTCTGTCCCAGCAGACCTCGTAGGGGAATCTGATTGGTCTCCAGCGAGAGGCCCAGGAGGAAGCGGAGGAACAAGTCCAGGTGTCCATTCTCACTCTGTAAGGCCTTGTCCACGGAACTCTGGTAGAGATCTTCCATGCAGGTTGGTTGTTCTTCTGAGAGCAGATTGACACCAGTATCGATGAAGGACTGAAAGACATAAAGGGCAGCCAGAAACTCCTGGATGCTCAGATGGACAAAGCAGAACACCTTGCTTTGGTACAGCCCACACTCCTCTTTAAAGATCTGGGTGAACACTCCTGTTTGAGAGGCTGCCCTGATATCAATGTCACACTCTGCCAGGTCTGACTCGTAGAAGATCAGGTTGCCTTTCTCCAGCTGGTTAAAAGCCAATTTTCCCAGAGAAACAATGATCTTCCTGTTCTCTGAACTCCAGTGTGGATCTGTTTCAGCCCTCCCATGGTACTTCCTGTCCCCCTGTATGGACTGAACATGCAGGAAGTGACTGTACATCTGAGTCACGGTCTTGGGCATCTCCTCTCTTCTCTTGGATGTTTTGAAGAAGTCCTCCAGAACCGTAGCTGTGATCCAACAGAAGACTGGGATGTGACACATGATATGGAGGCTTCGTGATGTCTTGATGTGGGAGAAGATTGTGCTTGCCAGCTTCTCCTCTCTGAATCTCTTCCTGAAGTACCCCTCCTTTTGTTTGTCAGTGAACCCTCTCACCTCTGTCACCCTGTCAACACACTCAGCAGGGAGCTGATTGGCTGCTGCAGGGCGTGTGGTTATCCAGATGCGAGCGGAGGGAAGCAGGTTGCCCCTGATGAGGTTTGTCAGCAGCACGTCCACCGAGGTCGGCTTTGTGACATCAGTCCAGATCAGGTTGTTCTGGAAGTCCAGAGGTAGTCGACACTCATCCAGACCATCCAAGATGAAGACAACTTGGAAGCGGTCGAATCTGCAGATCCCTGCTTCTTTGATCTCAATAAAGAAGTAATGAAGAAGTTCCACCAAGCTAAACTCTTCCCCTTTCATTAAATTCAGCTCTCTGAAAGTGAGGAGAAATGTGAAATGTATGTCTTGGTTGGTTTTGCCTTCAGCCCAGTCCAGAGTGAACTTGTGTGTTAAGACGGTTTTTCCAATGCCGGCCACTCCAGTTGTCATTATTGTTCTGATTGGTTGATATTGGTCAGGTAAGGGTTTAAAAATGTCTTCACATCTGATTGGTGTTTCCTCGTTGGCTATTTTCCTTGAAGCTGTTTCAATCAGTCTGATCTCATGTTCCTTGTTGACCTCTCCACTGCCTCTCTCTGTGATGAAGAGTTCTGTGTAGAAGTCATTCAGAGGTGTCGGCTGTCCTGCTTTAGCGATTCCCTCAAACATAAACCTGAACTTCTCCTTCAGATGAGACTTGATATTACGTGGGCACTGAACAGCAGTAGAGCCTTAATGACAAAAGAAGACAAGACAAAAGTGACTGGATGTTGACATCAGTGGAACAAAATATCCTCATGCAATATTTCGTATGATATCATACGAAAAGTTATTCACATATTTTCGTAACATTCCTCCAAATTTCCATCAGCATTCTCAGTAAAATATGCAAAAGTTTGATATAGATTCATTATTACTAGGGATGCACCGAAATGAAAATTCTTGGCCGAAACCGAAACCGAATATACTGAAACAGTTGGCCGAAGGCCGAAACCGAATACCGAATGTGTCTTTTAATGTTTTTCATTCATTTTGCTTTAATTTTTCACCATTGCATGAATCAAACAATTAAATGTCCTTTTTTAACTTTTTTGTCTTGCTTTTCTGTAAAAAAAATCATTTACAAATTTGATACAAAATATTTATTTAATACTGAACGTTTTCTAACATTCCAGCAGACATTATAGCAAGAATTTAAGAACAATGTACCTTTAAATAAATGAGTAATTTATTTAATTTATTTATTTATTTTTCTTTTTTTTAATAAATAAAAAAAAACATAATGAAAAAAAAATAATACACATGTTCGGTGTATTATTTTCGGCCTTTTTACTCCTTTGGCCAAAACCGAACATTATGTTTTGGGCCATTTTCGGCCGAACATGTTCGGTGGCCGAATATTCGGTGCATCCCTAATTATTACGAATCAACATCAATTCTTTCGGGTCTCGCCAGCACATACAACAATCTCCATCCTTGCTTTGGTGGTTGATATGGACGCTATGAATGCTGAAATCCAAACATGATTTTACCCCTCAGCATAAGAATGCATTTTGCTGTTGACTGTTAGCATTTCGTAAAATATCATGGGAATTTGTATAAGACCAGCCTGAGTGTAAACATGTCAATATTTCCTGTTAAATTATCAACATCATCAATATACTTTAACCCGATAATCCCACAATAAACCTAAATATCTGGATCAAACCATTTACCTGATACCCCCAAAATAACAATACATATCTGGATCAAACCATTTAACCTGATACCCCAGCAATAACCCCACATATCTGGATCAAACTAATTAACCTGATACCCCCACAATAACCCTATACATCTGGATGACACCATTTAACTTGAAACCCCCAATAAATCCTACATATCTGGATCAAACCATTTAACCTTATACCCCCACAATAACCCTACATATCTGGACCAAACTATTTAACCTGATACCCCAACAATAACCCTACATATCTGGACCAAACCATTTAACCCAGAATAGGAAAGATCTCCAAATTGAAGGTAGACATGTAGAAATCTCACATTATTTAATTTGATTGCAGAACAAATAAGAATCTCATTCCGCTATTCAAAATGAGTAATTCTTCTCTGTTTTCAAGATAAGAGTATCTCCTGCCCTTCAAAATAATTGTCTCCACTGTTTTCAAAATAAAAGTCTCTTACCGCCCAACAGTGTGTCAGCCAGTTCCTCCTGGTTCAACTCCATCAGGCAGAGCTTTGTGATGTCCACCACTCCCTCTATGGCGCGCCTCCTCTGCTCCTCGTTCTTACCATTCACCTCCTCCTCCCTTTGACTCTCTGAGCATTGTGGGTAATCTGGGAAGAGATCCCTCCAGAGCTTCTTCAGCTCCTTGTCTAGAAAAGCGTGTGCGTTCTCCTCAGCCCTCTGGAACAGAACAAAAATCCAGGAGAACTTTACTCTGAACTAACTGAGGACATCAGAAGCATCTATCCTGGATTCAGTCCCCCTGGTCTAAAGAGGGAAGCCTGGGGACTATTAGCACCACAAGAGATGCTTTCTAATGTTCCTTTAGAGCCAGGCCCGGCGCCAAGGACGGGCCAGACCGGGCCGGGCCCGCCCATTTGATGTCTTTGCCCTTGTAAAAACAAAATATATTTTACTTTTTTATTTAATGTTTTATGCTAAGATATATATGATGTCAGATACTATGTCAAATCTAAAAAAATAATTGTTAAACTAAATAAAAAAAGTTTACAAAATAGAGACTACGTGATTGACATACATGTAAACCTATCACTATTCAGAATGGATCACACGGGAATGTTGCTTGACCAACGCCCGATGGGTCATTTGGCCACAGTGCAGGTGATAAGCAAAGCACATGAAAACATTTCCCAGCTAGTGAGAGAAATCGACACACACTTGTTCCCAGCCGATGTGAGAGTGGAAGCGCTGGGACTGCTGCGCGCAATTTCAGAACCCAGTTTCAGATTTATTGCGCTTCTGATGAGCAAGATTCTCACCCTGTTCAAACCGCCAAATAGCTCCAATCAAAAGATATGGATCTCCACACATCTGTCCAACTGGTGCCACAAAGTGCGTTGAGGGCTTCCGCACCGAAACGGAGTTCAGTGCATTATGGGATCAGTGTACAGAGCCAGAGGATACATCTAACCCACAAAGCATGATGGAAGGCCCAATTGGAAGGCTCCACGCGCGCAGAGGATGATAATTGGACTGTGAAAACACTTTTCACCATTTTCCACAAGACCCTGGAAGCAATGCTCAGTGTCATGGTGGCATTTAAGTCTGCTTTAACTTTTTCCACTGAAACGAAAATGAGTTTTCGCATGTGTATGCGGCATCCACGCAAAGCCCACCTCATTCAGCTCAGTTTTGAAAAGGAGTTGACTAAAAAATGCAGGGAGCAGTGGAAGGACCGTTTGCTGATGGGGTTCAATCCCACAGGGAAAAGGCGTCTCCAGCTTTACTAGCATCGATCGGGGAGTAAACTATTTTCAGAATGGTAAAATCTCACACTGTTCAGTCAGTGTTTCAGATAATGTGGTTGTTGCATATAGTGTGATTTTGCTGTTGTCAGCTTGGTTGGACAAGTGCAACGTTGAGGCCTAAGCAAAGCTGTCGTTGTGATGTTTATTTTTTTTTTGATGATGATGTTGTTTTTTACTGTTATTTGTGCCGTGATGCAATGTTGAGAATGTTTTGTGTATTTATGTTTATTTGCTCGACTGCGTGGCGCGGCATAATGCTGTTGGAATCATGCTGTGTGTGTATTTAAAGTGCCGCCATGCACACAATGCAAATGTATTTGGTATTTGGCTGTGTGTGTTAAAGGTCCCATGGCATGCCACCAGGTGTGGTTTGATTAGCCGGTACAAGCCGTTTTGGAAATCACACATCTAGGTGGACACGCCCACCTGTGATGTCATAAGGGGCAGATTTCCAAAACGGCTTGTAGCGGCTAATCACACCACACCTGGTGGCATGCGATGGGACCTTTAATGTGTACTATTTGCGAGCTACGTGCGTCTTAAGGCAATGCTGTCGGCCATGCTGATGATTTTGCGCTGCTGTGGACCTCTGCAATCGACATGCCCCCTGAGATTTACACTGGCGCCGGGTCTGTGTAGAGCTAAAGGAAATTTCTTGTTGGACTTAGCACACCTTGATCAGCTCTGTCTGATTCTGCTGTACTGAATGAGCACTGGTAACCTTAGACCTCTCCTGGTTTTGTCTGTGGAGAGAACACACACGCACACACACACACACACACACACACACACACACACACACACACACACACACACACACACACACACTTTGAATATATTATTCCTGACTTGTATACATTAAGTCTGATAAGTAATCGTCTGTTTGAAACTCCTACATCTCTTCTCTGGAGGGGCATCCATCTTTAAATCCATATGTACGAGGTCCATCCATAGACCGGTCACTCTTCATCGAGACACAGCTGGCTCCAGGGGAGTCTGCCTTCTCCTGCAGGATTTCTCTAGAAAAACAAGAACCAGGATTTATGGATGTTTGATATATGCTGTATTTTTAATAATCTCTACTAAATCCTCACCTCTTCTTAATAGACTGATTTCCACCTTTGAAATGAGCAGGTTTGTCCATAGACCGGTCACTCTTCATGGAGACACAGCTGGGTCCAGGGGAGTCTGCCTTCTCCTGCAGGATTTTTCTAGAAAAACAAGAACCAGGATTTATGGATGTTTGATAGATGCTGTATTTTTAATAATCTCTACTAAATCCTCACCTCTTCTTAATGGACTGATTTCCATCTTTGAAATTAGCAGGTTCGTCCATAGACCAGTCACTCTTCATGGAGACACAGCTGGGTCCAGGGGAGTCTGCCTTCTCCTGTTGCTCTGGGCTTCAACACAACACACACAGCTTTTACTCAGACTAATGATATAGTCATGATGTATCACTCCTGAGCTCTGAGATGGACGACAGTCACAGACAGAGTTCCTCTTCTTACAACTTGGTTTTGCTCTGGCGGCCATGTTCCCCAGACAGAGTAGTTTTAGAGGTAGGACCCCCCTCCTCTCTCTCCTCATCCATAGTAGATTGGAGACCTGGACAAAAACACAACTATATTGTTTATGTGGATTCTGAGGAGACGCGAACGTAAATTTGACGATTATCCTCCTCCTGTCGAACAATCTCTATACCTAGATAGCATACACACTCTATCACGCTCTATATCTGGATCTCCTACATATCATTGTAGATCATAGATACTAAAGCATCAAGAGTCTACAGATCTGTGTGCTCAACCGTTATAGACCACCATAAAACCATCAATAAGTAGCTAATGATGCCTATGAAACTCCACAATAAAAGTCAATAACATGAACCAAACTAACCTCATTACAGTTCATGCTGAAACTCCACAATAAAAGTCCACAACACAACCAAAGTGACCTAATTACAGCACAGACTCATACAGACTCACACAGTCCATGAGATGGTTCTAACTCATCCTTTCAGTACCAAACAGTGAATGTTTGAATCCAAATCGTTGGGTTCTGTTCGGTTGCTGGACCGAAACGCCCTCGACACGGTGAAACTTGTCATGGTCCGCCCCTGGTTTTCCCATTCACCTGCCTGCCACCCTGATCTCCCCTAATTAACCCAACCACCTTCACCTGTGATCCCTCTATATCAGGGCCAAATACGGCCCGCGGGATGATTCTGACCGGCCCGCGAAAGATTACATGATAACTAGAAAATACGACATATTTTCTAATTATCTTATGGGTGGACTAAAACCGCATTGCTTTTATTTTGAAACCCATTTATTCTCACAGTGCACGCAATCGTGCACGTCAACTGTGCACGTGAAATGCGTGTGATTGACGGACATCCACGGATTTACTAGCAAAGCTAGACAAACAACAAGGCTGGTATACAAAGCTGGATGCAGCGAGACATGCAGCGACCAGAACCAGCTTTGTGATAGCCCACAAAATCGCCCAGAACAGCAAGCCATTCTCGGAGGGGGAGTTTGTGAAAGAGTGCATGGTGGAGTCTGCAGCACTGCTATGCCCAGAGAAAAAAAAGCATTTGAAAACATCCCGCTGTCCCGCCGCACCGTGACAAGAAGGGTGGAGGACATCCTAGAGAATCTGGAGTTTCAGCTGCAAAGTGAAGTGCTTCGACTTTTTTTCTTTGGCTTTGGATGAGAGCTGTGACGTCCGTGACACAGCCCAGCTGCTCATATTTCTCCGGGGATAACGCGCGACTTCAAGCTTATTGAGGAGCTGGCAGCAGTGCGGCCAATGAAAGGAACCACAACGGGGAGCGATCTGTTCACCGAGGTAAACGCATGCATGGACAAACTGGGACTCAAATGGGACAAACTGGCAGGTGTCACTACGGATTGATGTCCGAATTTGACAGGGAAAAATGTTGGGCTTTTGAAAAGAATGCAAGATAAAGTGAGTGGACTAAACGCAGAGCAGAAATTGATGTTTATACATCGTATTATTCATCAGCAAGCGTTGTGCAAGTCAGTGCGAAAACTTAGCCATGTGGTTGATGTTGTTCCTACAACAGTTAATTTCATCAGGACGCGAGCATTAAATAACAGGCAGTTTGTTTCACTATTGGAAGAGCAAGAGAGCGAACATGGTGATGTCAGGTACCACACAGCTGTCAGATGGCTCAGCCTGGGCAAAGTGCTTGGGTAAAGGTTTTGGGTTCTGAAATCAGGGATAAAAGAGTTTTGTGAGATTAAAGGCAAAACCATCCCAGAGCTGTCTGAAGGACTGGATGGCAGGTTTAACATTTGCTGTTGATGTGAGTGCAATGATGAATAAACGGAACACACAACTGCAGGGCAAGGGCCTTTTTGCTCATGAAATGCATAGCCATGTGAAAGCCTTCATGACAAAGTTGCAATTAATTTCAAGGCAACTAGGCAGCAACAATCTCGAACACATGAAAACCCTGCAAGAAGTCAAACCATCAGCTGATCACCGGCACAGGTACTCATCCATGTTAGGACTACTGCATGATGAATTTCTAAGGCGTTTTTAAGATTCCAAAAAGGTTGAGGATGAAATGCAGCTGGTTTCCTCTCCCTTTACCTGCAGTGTTGATAGTGCACCCACTGATGTTCAGCTTGAACTCATTGACGTGCAGTCTGATTCATTACTGAAAGAGCACTTTAAGTCAGCATCACTGCTAGAGTTCTACTCTGCTCTCAAGTTGGAGAACTTTCCAAACATGAGGAGACGCTCAGAATATGTTGGTTCTCTTTGGATCCACCTACATATGTGAACAGACATTCTCAGTCATGAGGTTTACCAAATCCAGGTACAGATCCTCTCTCACTGATGAACATCTGTCAGCTGTGGTTCGCATCTCCACCTCAGACATTCAACCTGACTTTGATGGACTTGTTAATGCTCAACAGAGACTGGAATTTCTCACACTGAATGAAAAAAAAAGAACTGAAGAACCCTAAAATGTGGGAACATAACAAGTGAAATGTGACACTTGATCCTTTTCTTTTTTTCTGCACAGTAAAAAAAAAGAACTGAAGAACACTAAAATGTGTAAATATAACAAGGGAAATGGGACACTTGATTTTTTGTTTTCTTTTTTGCACAGTTCTGAAAACATTAAATGTTTAATAAAGGCATGTAAAGTCAAAAAGGCTAAAAAACGGGGACACTTTTCTTCACACAGTTACACAGTTCAGTGACATCTCTGGTTTATTTTGGCTACAAAGATGATGTGATGTCTTTAGAAAGCTAAGAAAATCCTTCAAAATGGCCTTTGTTATTAATGGGACTGAAATGAGTCAAATGTTTCACATTTTGTTTATCAGTTTGGAAATTCTATTTGAATAAATTACATTTTTGAAAGCTAACCTCGCCTTTTAATTGCCAAATAAAACATGCACTCTTACCAGCAGTCAAAACAATGCCATTTACTGCTTTTTATATAGAAATAAAATGTATATTATGCATAATTGAGTTCGGCATTTTGGCCCGGCCCTCCAAAATATTTTCAGTTGCTCATTTGGCCCCCTGGGAAAAATAATTGCCCACCCCTGCTCTAAATAAATCCTCCCTCTCCACTCAGTCTCTGCCAGATCGTCTCTCGTACTCACAGAGCTTTCCCGCAACTCCTGAACTGTTACTTCAACGCTGATCCTGCCTGTTTCCTGCCCCTCGCCTTTTGTCGAGTCCTTGCCGGCCTGTCTGCTTCCCTGTTTCCTGCCCCTCGCCTGCCTGTCTGCCCTCCCGTTGCCGAACCCCTCGCCTGTCTGACCACCCGCCTGTTGTTGAGACCCTGCCGGCCCGTCTGCTTCCCTGTTTCCTGCCCCTCGCTTGCCTGTCGAGTAATGTCTCGCTGCAGCCTGTAGGACAGGACATCCAACGTCCAAGTGCTGTCACGTGATTCCACTTGCCACCCCCATTGACGTCACTGGCTTATCGCGCAGGAGAGCTTCATTCTCTTCTCGACTACTCGACTACTTCGCCAAGATGACAATGATGGCAAGTCACTAAAATTAATGAATGAAACAACCTAATTGTGATTGCAAAAACATGCGTTTGTGAAATGTGTTTTTGATGGGTCCACTCCTTTAAAGTGTAATTCTGGCGCAAATTGAACCCAGGGTTGTTGCTTTGGCATGAAAACCCATCCAGATTGAAGCCAAACCCACCCAAAACTTGCCTTAGCCCCCCCTATCATTTCGTTCTGAAATCTAATATTCTACTTTTTTTTTTTTACACAAGCAATGAGAGAATGTGGGCAGGGTCTTGTAATGCTGCGTAGCATGATAAGCATGATAAGGTGCAAGGAGCAGAAGAAGTTGACATGGGTGCTAATTTTCAGTTGAAAAAAAACGCTAGCATTATTTTATCAGCTGAGGGCATGTTCATTGCCATAACAACGTGAGCTAATCAACAAGTACCACATGTTCTAATACTATGAGACTCATGATAACGCCCTCAGCTTATAAAAGGGGGGGGGGGGGGGGGGGGGGGGCGCGAGCGGCAGTACGGGACTAAGTGTCTTATTTATTATGTTCTTTTTGGAAAGATGATTATTCCTTCATCCAAATAGTATTTTTTCCCTTCATCACTTTAGTGATTCAGAACTGCATTATTTAGCTGACACTGCCAGCTTTTGGCTTAGACATACAACAGCATATAACTAATAAAATAAAGGTTGTCGAATAAAAAAATCTTGGACAGGACTTTATATACTTCATATACCCCTGTGGCTTCCTGGGGTTGAGCCCCCCCAAAAGTCAGAACCTAGAATCGCCCCTGGGCCTAACTAACATACCGTGTTCATTTTGGAACGGAAAACCTAGGGTTACCGCAAACCCTGTGTATCTACCCTGGTTACAAAACGATGTACGCCTCGTACTGATGTCAACAGCCAGTTTATTCTCCAAAGTTATGGAACACCGTGAAAACTGTATTATTACGAGGAAAATATATTTTTAATTAATATATTTATGGATATATATATCATTTATTTAAAACAAGGCACATTTGTGTGTGGATCAGAAATGTGTTTGTGAAACTTATTTTTGTTTATGGATTTATTTTACATTTATACATACCGATTTCAATTTGCGTGTGCATTGAAATGTATTTGTGAGAAGGACGTAATTGATCTATAAATCACAAAATACATTTGTGAATCCTTCTCTGTGCATTCATTATTAATGAGACTGTTCTGACCCCATACCTACAAGCTGCAGCGATACACAATAGGGCCTGTCTGCCCTCCCGTTTCCAACCCCTCGCCTATCTGACCACCCGTCTGTTGTCGAGTTCCTGCCGGCCTGTCTGCTTCCCTGTTTCCTGCCTGCCTGTCTACCCTCCCGTTGCCGACTTTACTGTTTGCTCTCCGCCTGCCCGATCCTGTACCGAATTAAATCCTTGAAACTGTCCAACTATCGTCTGTCCGTGCGCTTGGGTTCTGCCTAACCCCCCCATTACAGCAACTAGTTATTGCCTGACCCATATTCGTTTGTTGAAACAGTTTATCTCTCTGAGATCAATGTGTCTTTTAAAGCAGGACCCTGAAAACACTGAACTTAAATATTTTTGAATGTATTAAGACAGTGAGAATAAAGAAGAAAATGACGCATAGTAAACTGTACCTTAGCTTCTCCGGGTTGAAACGTGTGCTGCCTCGTGTCGTACGAAAATGTAAAAGCACCAAAAGAAAACTCAAACTAAGTGTTTCGAACCGAGACAGAACATTAACTCGGTTCTAAAGGTTCTGAGAGTAAAAACTAAGCTGTTGGGCTCCTCAGTGTGGATGAAAAATCGAATGAGGAAGGAGACTTGGAAAGCAGCTAACTATGTGTACATCCTTTATGATGGTCATAATAACTGTATGTTAAGCAAAGGTTTGAAGCCGTATCAAGGACCATTTCCCAGAACCCGCATCATAAACCCGGAGGCGGTACGCCTTCAGCTTTCTCGTACCATGAGGATCCACCCAACCTTCGATGTCTCCTCCCCCTCAGCTCGTCGACCGAGGCCCCTGTCCGGCGAGGAGCGATTCTAGGTTCTGGGGGGGGGGGGGGGGGATTTCTGGTGGAGAGCCTACATTTATTATGGTGAGGGGTAAATCTATTTATCTATCAATCCAACATTTGTATATTTCTGAACAGTCTGCTGGTTTATTGTCAGAAGAGCACATACCTTTTTTTTTAACAGCTAAACCTCAGTTATAGTGATAATACCAATGAGTATTTTATCCCAGAGGAAAGGATTACCACATATTTTGGCTAGTCTCTAGCTCTTAAAGAAGAAATAAATTGTTTAAAACTTACCCATGATTTTTCTTTTGTCCTGTCCAAGATTCTGTGACCTTTATTTTCTTAGTTACTATGCTGTTGCATGTCTAAGCCAATAGATAGCAGTGTGAGCTAAATAATACAGTTCTGAACCACTAAACTTTAGTGGTTCAGAACTGTATTATTTAGCTCATCACTTTAGTGACTAAAGTGATGAAAAGAAAAAAGATTGTTTGGATGAAGGAATAATCAAATGGATGTGAACTATAATAACAAATTTGAGGTATATTTAATTTCCTTTGGGTAATTTTCACCCAAAAATGACCATATTTCCCCCTTTTTTTGTATTTACAGTTACTGAAACACATTGGTTTAACTCTAGATTGGCTGACGTTGTTATGGCCCTCTCCGCAAATATCGACTTGGTTGTGACGTTAAAGGCACCCAGTGCAACTTTATGTAAACATTCAATGAAAAATAAACATTCAATTTCTAGTCTTTTTTTACGCGTAGTAAGTTTCAATAACTCCATACCATTACATATCGACATTCAAGGAGCAAAGATGAGACGTCGCTGTGTGGTGAGAACTGATAGAAAATCGTAAACAACAACAATCGCCGGTGGGGAGAAGCCATTTTTCCATTGACTGGAAGCCTGCTTTATTTATTGTAGGTTACAAAAAATATAGAAAATTGCGGCATTGTTGTTGATTTTCTATCAGTTCTCACCACACAACGACGTCTCACCTTTGCTGCTTGAATGTCGGTATGTAATGGTATGGAGTTATTGAAACTTACTACGTGTAAAAAAGACTAGAAATTGAATGTTTATTTTTAAGCCTCGAAAGTTGCACTGGGTGCCTTTTACAGTTTGTGAGTGCTTGCGTGTGTTTGTATGTGGGAGACAATGAGTGAGAGGAGCGCACAGGTTGGCCGGATGGCGCAGCAAGGAACTTTTATGCACGCAATATTGATAGCCCGCAGTAATCAGGTCGGCGGCATTGAAACGTTAACGGCCCACTTGAAATTCTCCCGACCACCACTCCACCACTGGAATGGTCTCTTGGTGACCGGCTACCCATGGACTGGTATGCCTTCAGTCCGGCCTCCTCCGCAGGCCTTTCTATGGCTGTCGGACAAAGCATGGCGGGAAAACGTGCGTAGAGACGGCTCGCCTGTGCGTGTGTGCGCATCCGGTGGTGCGCACTCACGCACAGGCGAGCCGTCCTTACGCACGGATCTATTCAGGTTTGAAGCGTTCCTATAATAAAACATGTATGGTTATACTATGGGGGGTTGAAGCATATCATATGAATCCCGACGTCATGAAGGAAGGCATATCATATGAGTGTAGAGAAGAGTAGTGGGAAAACGTTCAGTGAGTGGCGATATACATTTTTATATATTGATATACTTTATATCTAATAAGGACTTTGATTCGTTATCCCATGGGCAGAATGTTCAGTTTTATTTTAGATAGCAGTGAGCAAGTGAATTCAACTTTATTATAAAATAAAGTAGGATGAAGAAATGTTCCAGCAACGGCAATCTACATGCAGGAAGGTTTATTTGAAGTAATTGAGATAACTTAAAGCAGTTTACTGTAAATGTGTCTGCTACTAATACAGAACAGGTCAAATATATGGTAACATAAGGGACTGAAAGAAAGAGAACAAGAGACTTTACAAATACTTTTGAGTGCCAACAAAAATAGTACAATACATTTATAAGGTTGCCTAAATACAGGGGGTGGGGATCAATTTATACAAATATATATAAATATATTATAAATGTAACTTTTATATTCTAGTATGTATATTGTGTTGTGTACTGTAATACATGTTATTGGTGAACCTACAGAGATATTTTGGAGGCTTTGACCACTGGCAGCAGCCTCAGAAGACCCTCCTCTGAAGCAGAGTAATTCTTCACACACACACACACACACACACACACACACACACACACACACACACACACACACACACACACACACACACACACACACACACACACACACACACACACACACACACACACAAAAACACACACATACACACGCAAACACCACACAGCCAGATGAGCAGCAAAGTTTCTTCAACCTTTCGAAACACCTCCACCACACACACACACACACACACACACACACACACACACACACACACACACACACACACACACACACACACACACACACACACACACACACACACACACACACACACACACACACACACACACACACACACACACATCTGTGTCTCCGTCACTCTGATAATGTTGGCCAGAAGGTGAACTGCACTGAGATGGATTCGGCGCCCCCTAGTGGCTCCTTATGGAATAACAGAGTACTAAAGCATGGCTATATAATCAGCCTCAGATCTTACTATTGACTCATTTATCAGACACGTAGGCAAGGCAAGGCAAGGCAACTTTATTTATATAGCACTTTTCATACACAAGGCAGACTCAAAGTGCTTCACATATAAACATTGTCATACAATAAAATAAAATAATAGATAAGTAAAAGAAAAACATATGCAAAGAAATGGTTAATATAGAAAAAGGCATTTTAGTATTAAAATAGAAAATAAAGGCAAAGTTAAAAAAAGCTTTTTAGAAAGTGCAATGTATTTAAGATTTTAGCAGAAAGCTATAGCAAACATAAAAGTCTTCAGTCTTGTTTTAAAGGTGCTCAGAGTTGGGGCAAGTCTTAAATCCTCTGGGAGTTTATTCCAGCTATTTGTTGCATCGTAACTAAATCCTGCTTTCCCATGTTTTGTGTTTACTCTGGGGATAATTAACAGATTGGTCTCAGAGGATCTTAGTGGTCTAGAAGGCTGATGTAGTGGAAGCATATCAGTTAAATATTTTGGGCCTAAACCATGTAGGGATTTATAGGTTAGCAACATGATTTTAAAATCAATTCTCTGACCTACAGGAAGCCAATGTAACGATTTCAGAATTGGTGTAATATGATCAAATCTTTTGGTCTTTGTTAGAACTCTAGCAGCAGCATTCTGAACAAGCTGAAGCTTCCTCAGAGTTTGTTTTGGAAGACCTGTGAGGAGACCATTGCAGTAATCAAGCTTACTAGTGATAAAGGCATGTACAAGTTTTTGTAAGTCTTCGGTGGACATGAGCCCTCTAAGTCTTGCTACATTTTTAAGGTGATAATATGCCGATTTTGTAACTGATTTGATGTGACTGTCAAAATGTAAATCTGAATCCATGATAACCCCTAGATTTCTGGCTTTGATTGAGGTTTTCAGGGACAGAGAGTGAAGGTGTTGGGTTACTTTAAGCCTTTCCGTTTTAGGACCAAATACAATTATCTCTGTTTTGTCCTCATTTAGTTGAAGGAAATTTCGGCACATCCATTCCTTCACTTGCTCAATGCACTGGCACAGCAGATCTATGGGCCGATAGTCATTTGGTGATAGCGATACATAGATTTGCGTGTCATCAGCATAGCAATGATGGTCAATATTGTTATTTTGCATGATTTGCCCTAGTGGGAGCATGTAGATGTTGAATAAAGAGGGTCCTAAGATCGAACCTTGTGGGACTCCACATGTCACGTTGGTTGATTCTGATACAAAGTCGCCAATGGAAACAAAGTAGTTCCTATTTTGTAGGTAGGACCTGAACCAATTTAAGACAGTGCCTGAAAGCCCCACCCAGTTTTCTAACCTTTCCAGAAGTAATGTATGGTCTACAGTGTCGAATGCAGCACTGAGGTCAAGTAGCATTAGTATTGAGGTTTTGCCAGAGTCTGTGTTAAGACGGATGTCGTTTACAACTTTAATAAGGGCGGTCTCAGTGCTGTGCAGGGGTCGAAATCCTGATTGGAAGGTGTCATAGCAACCAGTTGATGCCAGGAAGTGATTTAGTTGCTGGAGGACAACTTTCTCAATGATTTTACTTATGAAGGGTAGATTTGATATTGGTCTGTAGTTGTTAATAATAGAGGCATCTAGGCTCCGCTTTTTTAAAAGGGGTTTAATAACTGCAGTTTTCAAAGCTTTTGTGAACTTGCCTGACTGGAGAGAGTTGTTAACTATCTGCAATATGTCTACTGCTAGGCAGTCGAAAACATTCTTAAAGAGGTTGGTAGGTATAGTATCAAGGCAACAGGTGGATGGCTTTAGTTGTGTCACAGTTTCCACAAGATTTTGAGAGTCTATAACATTAAAGCATGCCATCCTTGCCACGTAATTTTTGCCTGAACAGGGTGGTAGTCCAACATTTTTGTTTGACGTGGAGATATTGATGGCGCGTCTGATACCTTCAATTTTATCAATATAAAAAGCTGCAAACTCATTGCATTTCTGCGTGGAATGGAGATCAGGTGGAATTTCTGTTGGGGGGTTGGTCAGTCTGTCAACAGTTGCAAATAGGGTTTTTGCATTATTAGTGTTGGTTTTAATGATATTGGAGAAAAATGTTTCTCTAGCATTTTTTAAGTCTAAATTGTAGGCACGGAGGCTCTCTTTATAGATATCATGGTGAATATGAAGTTTTGTTTTACGCCAGATGCGTTCAACCTTCCTGCATTCCTTTTTCTGTGCTGTTACAGAAGCAGCTTTTCTCCAGGGTGCCTTTTGCTTTCCAGAAATCGTTTTAACCTTATAAGGTGCAATGACATCTATGACTTTCAAAATTTTCAAATTAAAGTTTTCTACAAGATCATCAGCAGTACATGGGTTTAGAGGTGGTAGCAAGGAGATGGCCTTTTTAAAAAGTACATTAGAATCTTCATTGATATACCGTTTTTTGACGGTGTTTGATTTTGTCTGTATGTCGGGAATAAAAGATATGTTAAAGAAAACACAAAAGTGGTCAGACAAGGAAGGATCAGTCACAGAGAGATCAGAAACATTGAGGCCCTTTGTGATAACCAGGTCTAGAGTGTGCCCCTTGCAATGAGTAGCCTCTTTCACATGTTGAGACAGTTCAAATGTGTCCAAAATGGTAAAAAGTTTTTTTGCACACTTGTCATTCAAATCATCAGTATGAAAATTGAAGTCACCAGTTATAACTAGACAGTCAAATTCTGTGGAGATGCTAGACAATAATTCTGTGAATTCATCGAAAAAATTTGCAGAATATGTGGGTGGCCTGTAAATAATTAATAGGAGAACTCTGGGGGAGCATTTCAATACAGCACTAAGGTATTCGAACGATGGAAAATCCCCAAATAACATCTGTTTCCCCTGAAATACATTTTTAAATATAGCAGCAACCCCTCCACCTCTTTTTCCAGATCTACATGCATCAAAAAAGTTATAGTCGGGAGGAGCTGTCTCTATCAGAACGGTTGCACTGTTATTTTGTTCCAGCCATGTTTCAGTTAAAAACATAAAATCCAGTTTGGAAGTGTTAATAAAATCATTAACTAAAAATGATTTGTTATTAAGAGACCTCACATTAAGTAGAGCCATCCTGATGGTGCTGTTGATAGGCTTTAAGGTTGTTTTTGGTTTGGAGGCAATAGATATGAGATTTGTGAGGTTAGCAGTGTGTCTAAGTTTCCCTTTGTTTACTCTCTTAGTGGTGACAGCATGAATGCGAAAGTTGCCCTGCTTTGACGTAGGCAACCTTGGGTTCAGCAGATTATGAGAAACTTCCTTTATACTGTGTCTACGGCTGAACCCTTTTTTGTCTCAGTAATACTCAGGACTACTATCGGGGCGGGGGCGGGGCACGTACATAAGGCACTTAGTATTATATAATATTAATATTAACACACAAGAAAATTTAGTTGACCCACTGAGTTGTTCACCATTATGCTTTATTAACCAGTACAACAGAAAAAGAGTCCCTTACATGTGCACAATAAATACTAGGACTCAAACAATAGAAGCAGCAGACATTACTAATCATAAACAGGTGTGCACATATCTTTAAAATCTGAACATGTTCTGCTGCTGTATTCTTCCCAACAGAACACAAGGAATCAATATTCTTAAAGTTCAAAGTCATTCACAACATGATAAATAGCTTTTAACAGACCGCTTTCTTTATGAATATAATATTAAATCTGCTTTAAATAGGGTTCCATGGTTGGCTTATCAAAATATAAACTGATATCAGAGCCCTTTAGTTTGAAACTGTTAATGTCAAAATATACAAAATATTGAAGTATAAACAAGTTTGATTTACAATCAAACAATATTTAAAATATATTTTACATTAGAAATATATTCTTTGTAAAACCTGCTTAACCCTAGTATTGATTATAGTTGAGTACATTAAATCAACAAAAAACTGTGTGTATATTCCGTTTTTTTTTTATTCATGTATCCATATATGCATGTCTGTATTTATATACTGTATGTGTTTGTGTGTGTGTGAATATATGTTTGTGTGTATTTGTAGTGTGTATTGATATACGTGTTTGTTTTTGTATTAGAGTGTGTATGTGTGTGTGTCTGTGTGATTGTGAAAGTGTGTGTGTGTGTGTGTGTGTGTGTGTGTGTGTGTGTGTGTGTGTGTGTGTGTGTGTGTGTGTGTGTGTGTGTGTGTGTGTGTGTGTGTGTGTGTGTGTGATGCTACAACCGACACAGAGTCACCGAGACACCACAACTCAATAACACAAATCCAGGGAGGAGGTCCTCCTGGGTGAAGGTGGACTGGAAGGTGTGGAGGAGTCTCAGTGTGTCTGGGGACCCTCCTCCACCTGGGGACACTCTGTAGAATGACAGAGTGCCAGCAGGCCGGTCCAGATACACTCCTACTCTGTGAGAGCCAGTGGGGGGGAGACTTATCTCAGTTCCTCTACCGTTGTACCAGGCAGAGTAACCACCATAATGACAACAAAGACTCCAGGAGTTGTTGTTCCTTCCAAGCCAGCTGCCAACATCCCCTCCCCTCCTTTGGATTCCTCTGTATGTCAGTCCTATAGTAACATCTCCTTCCCACTCTACCTCCCAGTAACAGCGACCAGTCAGAGCCTCTCTACACAACACCTGGGGATAGGATTCAAATCTCTCTGGGTGATCAGGATACGACAGGTTTTCTCTAGCCAGCGTCAACTTTCTGTTGTCCTCAGACAGAGAGAGTTCTCTGTTGGCTGTGTTTGGGTCCAGTGTGAGTTCACAGGCATCTGATGGGAGAACAAGACATGATGAGCTGTTTTACCATTCTTCATCATCATCATCATCATCATCATCATCATCATCATCATCATCATCACTAGTACTGATGTCTTGCCTACTTCTTATTATTCCTGTCCTGTTTCACGTTCATCTACTCTACAAACATTAACATAGACAGTCTAAAAATATTGTATGATTGCTACTATAGTGGACTATTGTGCCTATTAGATAGTTAAAGTTCAAATCCCATGTGTGTGTGTGTGTGTGTGTGTGTGTGTGTGTGTGTGTGTGTGTGTGTGATTGGCTGTCCCAGTCAAAACATTGAAGCCTATGAAAATGTATCAACTGCATCTACTCCCTCAACTTTAGACAACATACACATCAACATATTATACATTAAAACTAGGTGATATCTCCAATGGAATATCCAAGCCATAGTCTACATACTCTTCAAGATATTAGAAGGTTCCAATCTCATCCATAGTACCAATGTAAACAACAGACTGAACAAGCTGGGCTCACATACAGGCTGGAAGTTAAATGTTGGTACCATAGAACAGTTTCATACATACACTACATAAAACGTAATGTACACCTACAAACCGACACAAACACACACGATATACATAAGCACAGAAAAAATACACACAAGTCCACATTTGAACCATCATAGCTATCTATGTTGAATACGGGGAATGGGTTTACCCAGCGATTGTTGGTGCTTTGCACATGGTTCTATGAACATCCTTATTGTACCGTCAGCGATATATTGTTTCACTTTCTTATGACGAATGTACTCATTGTAGGTCGCTATAGATAAAAGGGAATGATAAATGCCCTAAATGTAAATTAATGACCAGACATCACCTCCTGCTGTGTGGATGGACCTTCGATCTCAATAGTTAGTGTGTGTTGTGATGAATCAAACTATACAGACACTTACACTTCTTTAGCGCTGGTTTCAGCATCCGCACTCCACCGTGCTCCACACTGGGGGGTAAACATGTTGGGGCATGTTTAAACATTCACCTTCATCATCTGCTGTCTCATCACTTTCTACACAACATGAGTTACAGCTGCCAACAACAACTTCAACTAGCAGCGGGTTGAATCCTTGTAGGAGACATTGTCCATGAGTGGTGAGCTGTCCTCTCCATACCTGAGAGTGTCCAGTCTCCAGCGTGGATCCTCCAGTCCAGCAGAGAGCAGCGCAGCTCCTGAGTCTCCTGGGTGGTTGTAGCTCAGGTCCAGCTCTCTCAGATGGGAGGGGTTGGAGCTCAGGGCTGAGGCGAGAGAAGCACAGCCTTCCTGTGTGACCAGGCAGCCAGACAAGCTAAACCCACACACACACACACACACACACACACACACACACACACACACACACACACACACACACACACACACACACACACACACACACACACACACACACACACACACACACACAGACACGGACAGTTTCTGTATGTGAATCAATCAAATACCTTCTGATAGTGAACCTTGTGATGCAACTGTTGGATCATTGAGTAAAACTAAAACTTACCTGAGAGTTTCCAGTGTACAGTGTGGATTCCCCAGTCCAGCAGAGAGCAGCTTTACTCCTGAATCCTGCAGATCATTGAGGCTCAGGTCCAGCTCTCCCAGATTAGAGTAGTTGGTGATGAGAACTGAGGCCAAAGCTTCACAGCATATCTCTGACAGATGACAGCCATTCAGCCTGCACACAAAATAAACAGAACATGTGAGAAACGGTTATTCCTTTTTAAATTGTGTTATTAGACATGTTTTAATGTTTAACTAAATGTCAATACAGTAGATCTTCAAAAAAATGACTTAATTATAGGTCAGATAACTAACAAAAAAAACTCCATAAAAGACCCAGTTCTAAGAAGGAGCTGTTATTAAACGTCTTAAAAAAACCTCTAATGTTCACCTCACTGTCTGACTACATTATTATGAGTACAATAGGAATGTTACTATTGGAATGTTTAAACATAAAACTTATACCATCATTAACAAACTGAATCCAACTTACACCTTTTACTGTCATGGCAACACGAATAGAATGAGATGGGCGTCTTGTGTTTCATAAGATGAGTGGTAATGGTGCTGCGATGCACGCAAACTGCCAAGGTTTAGTTCAGAGCAGGGAGCTAAAGGGCGGCTGTATAGCTGCGCCGGTGTGATTGCTCTATTTGGAAACACGATGTCACAATGTTGGACTTTTGTAGATAACCTCTACATGTCGCCGATTCTACCTGTCTGTTCACTCTGCTTATCAGACTCACCTTCCCTTGTTAAGTAATCATGTGAGTTGCCTAGCCAATTGTCTCACAGTACTTAAGCCTGGTCTTTTCACTCTGTCTCTGTTGAGTCTTCACTGAACCCTGAGAGTAAAATTAATCTTGACCTCTGTCTTTGTTTGCTCTAAACTGGATCGATCTTGTTGCCAACCTATGCCTGTCAAGTAATTTGAGTTTTGGATTACCCTTTGGATTAGCTGTCAGATTAGTTTTTTGCCCTTTTAAATTTATGGATTAGGTTTCTTGTTTTTAAACCTAAAACGTATCATGCTATTTGCGTCGCACTTGAGTCAACCTCAGTTCCTGCGAAGTTCAGGGCTTTACTCTGAGACTTTCACGCTGGAGACCTGGGTTCAAGAACCAACCCTGACACATGACACGCTGAAGTTCCAATGAATACACTCTACTTTGATCAGAGAATAAAAAAGGTGGTCTGTGCAAAGTTTCAATGAAATTGCAAAAAAAAAAAAAAAACTCTATGCAATCAAAACATTTGACATCTTATTGTCAAATCTGACATCTTTCCTCTGACATGGAACTTCTTGTGAAACTGTTTGCAAATTGAGTAAAACTGACCTGAGAGTTTTCAGTCTACAGTGTGGACTCCTCAGTCCAGCAGAGAGCAGCTTCACTCCTGAATCCTGCAGATCATTGAAGCTCAGATCCAGCTCTCTGAGACTAGAGGAGTTTGATCTGAGAACTGAGGCCAAAGCTTCACAGCATCTCTCAGACAGATCACAGCCATTCAGCCTTGATACAAAATAAACAAAACATGTTATTTGGAACTGTGATTAATGTTTTATTAGAAATGTGTTAGTTTTAGTCGCTTTACTAAAGTTGTGGTGTAACTTTTTGCACATTAGGTTAAACTGACCTGAGAGTTTCCAGTGTACAGTGTGGACTCCCCAGTCCAGCAGAGAGCGTCTTAACTCCTGAATCATACAGATCATTTGTACTCAGGTCCAGCTCTCTCAAACTAGAGGATTTGAAGCTGAGAACTGAGGCCAGATTTTTACAGCATATCTCTGAGAGATAACAGCCATTCAGCCTTCGCACAAAAACAAACAGAACATGTCAGATATTGTGATTATGTTTAATTTCAATTGGTTATGAAAAATGTTTTAGTAGTTTAAGTAAATGTCGATACAGTTGATCTTCAATTTATGACTTACTTAGAGGTCGAATAACTAAGGATTCAACAAAACTCCTAGAAAATACCAAGTTCTAAGAAGAAGCTGTTATTATCTTCACAAAAAAACTCTAAAGTTCACCTTTCTGTCTGACTACATGATTATGAGCACAATAGAAATGTTATAAAACATAAACCTGATGCTATCATTAACAAACTGGATCCTATGCAAACCTTTTACTGTCATGGCAACACAAATAGAATGAGATGGAGGCCTCAGTCATCTTGGGCATATCTTGCATCCAGCGCAATT
Organism: Gadus morhua; assembly: GCF_902167405.1. Classification (NCBI taxonomy): domain Eukaryota; kingdom Metazoa; phylum Chordata; class Actinopteri; order Gadiformes; family Gadidae; genus Gadus; species Gadus morhua. The sequence goes on from NC_044059.1 coordinate 11,086,150, forward strand.
GACTTTCTACACCGACGCACATATCTTTGCTAGTTTGCACCTGGCGCAAAGCCGTTTTTCCCCCGCAGCAAACCTAGGGCACTGAACGTGCGCCCTGAGAGGCATGTCGGCGAAAAGCAGAGGCGCTTTCCAGCGCAAATGTTACATGGTGCTATCTTACAGATCGATAAAGCAGTTGCGCAACTGACCGAAATCCATGCACGAATGAACACTGTAGTAGTAATACTACGGTGTTCATTCGTACTAATAACAATAATAAACTTGAGCAAAGTGGGCTATATCCCAGCCTTCCAAAACAAAATCTCGTTTTAGGGTAAATGATAACTTTGGTTAAATTATTTGGGGAAAAAAAAAGCTGATGCAGCTGTAAGAGTTGTATTTAAATCAATGCATCCGCAAACACTGTACAGCAAACACATATTTTCTTGACACAGACATCGTGTACAAGCCCATAGCTTTTAGGATTGATGAGTATTTGATAATGAGAAAAGATTGTTTTACCGCGAGTGAGTGTTAAAAATAATGATTGAATGCGGCCTCGCGGGTGTGCCTCCATCTGTTTAAGCACACGCAAACTAAACACAAACCTCATAATACTGTCCATGGCAATGTATATTAACAGGGGGGACTCATGCGAATTTGGAACACAAGTCGATAACGATAATGTATACAATACTGGTAAGAAACGATGTTTGTTAATGTATTGCCGCATATCATATGTGTGTTAAGTTTTCTTTGCCGAAATTTAAATGACGAATCAGTATTTCTGAAGTTGTAGAAGAACACGCTATGCCATGGGTGAATTAGGTCATATTATTTGGCCATAAACTGAGCCATTTGAAGTTTGAAATTCATGTGGTCATGCACCCTATGCAATCAAAACATTTGACATCTCATTTAAAGTGAGTGAATCTGTTCAATGAATGGACAAAGATAGATGGTACGTGACCAAGGAATGTGAACAGATTTGCTATGATTCCACCAAATGAAAAAGTTAGTACCACCAGTAGAAAATGTGCCTTGAGCACTGAGAGGAGACATTTTACTTATTTATTTAGACCTGTTAACTTTCTGGATGTAAATCTGTTCAATGTCCTATGATATGGAACTTGCAACTGTTTGACCATTGAGTAAAACTGACCTGAGAGTTTCCAGTGTACAATGTGGACTCTCCAGTCCAGCAGACAGAAGCCTCACTCCTGAATCCAGCAGATTATTGGTACTTAGGTCCAGCTCTCTCAGACTAGAGGAGTTGGAGCTGAAAACTGAGGCCAGAGCTTCACAGCATCTCTCTGACAGTTTACAGTCATTCAGCCTTGAAACAAAATAAACAACATATTAGGAACTGTGTTTAATATAACTAAAATAAATATATTTTACTTAATGAAGGAATTGTGATGAAATCTTTTATTTGAAATGTTTTATTAATTTAACCAAAATACAAGATTCACTACATTAGATCTTTATATGTAAATAAATAAATATTGAATAGTGGAAAGATGTTTTGTAGTGTTTGAAAGGGTTTTGAATATTCATTTTTATTGTAGTATTATTTATATCACGTTGTGTGTATTGTGCAAATAACTACTGTTATTAGTACAACTACAGAGTATCCCTAACCTTGTGTATATATATATATATATATATATATATATATATATATATATATATATATATATATATATATATATATATATATATATATATATATATATGTATATATATATATATATATATATATATATATATATACATATATATTATGTATAAATATATATAAATTAGAGCTGTCAGTTAAACGCGTTATTAACGGCGTTAACGCAAACCAATTTTAACGGCGTAATTTTTTTTAACGCGCGATTAACCCAAATTTTCAATTTTTTTTAAATACTTTTTTTATTTTTTTGGGCTCAAAACAAAGAAGCACTAGCCTGACTGCTATGTTCAAGGCATATCTTTGTATGTTCATCGTTTAATTGCATTATAGGCTTTTTTTTGTACCGTCCTGTTTTGATCAGTATAAGCAAATGTTCTTATCAATAAAAAAACATTTGCACAAGGCAAGCCGATGCACTTCTCCATGTTGATAAGAGCATTAAAATTAGAAAAATTAATGGGACAAAGAATTCAAGGGATATTTAGCATATAAAAAAAAAAAAAGATTAATCGCGATTAATCGTGAGTTAACTATGGCATTAATGCAATTAATCGTGATTAAATATTTTAAGCGCTTGACAGCTCTAATATAAATATATATATATATATATATATATATATACATATAAATATATACACAGCCTTGTGTTGTGTATTTCTTTTATTGGTGAACCTACAGAGATGTTTTGGAGGCTTTGACCACTGGTAGTAGCCTCAGAAGACCCTCTTCTGAAGCAGAGTATTTCTTCAGGTCAAACACGTCCAGCTGCTCTTCTGACGTCAGCAAGATGAAGACCAGAGCGGACCACTGAGCAGGAGAGAGAGATATTCTGGAGACACTTCCTGATGTCAGGAGCTGTTGGATCTCCTCCACTAGAGAACGGTCGTTCAGCTCATTCAGACAGTGGAACAGATTGATGCTTGTCTCTGGAGAAAGATGTCCACTAATCTTCTTCTTGATGTAAGACACTGTACTCTGATTGGTCTGTGAACTACTTCGTGTCTGTCCCAGCAGACCTTGTAGGATAATCTGATTGGTCTCTAGAGAGAGGCCCAGGAGGAAGCGGAGGAACAAGTCCAGTTGTCCGTTTTCACTTTCTAAGGCTTTGTCCACAGCCTTCTGGTAGAGGAGAAGGAGTTCATCTTCCCCGGATGTTGGTTGTTCTTCTGAGAGCAGATTGACCCCAGTGTTGATGAAGGACTGAAAGACATAAAGGGCAGCCAGAAACTCCTGGATGCTCAGATGGACAAAGCAGAACACCTTGTCCTGGTACAGCCCACACTCCTCTTTAAAGATCTGGGTGAATACTCCTGAGTACACTGAGGTTGCTCTGATATCGATGTCACACTCTGCCAGGTCTGACTCGTAGAAGATCAGGACGCCTTTCTCTAGCTGGTTAAAAGCAAGTTTTCCCAGAGAATCAATGATCTTCCTGCTCTCTGAACTCCAGTCTGGATCTGATTTTGCATCTTCATTGTACTTAATGTCCCCCTGTATGGACTGAACCCTCAGGAAGTGGCTGTACATCTGAGTATGGGTCTTGGGCACCTCTATTCCTGTCTTGGATGTTTTGAAGTGGTCTTCCAGAACTGTAGAAGTGATCCAACAGAAGACTGGGATGTGACACATGACGTGGAGGCTTCGTGATGTCTTGACGTGGGAGATGATTTTGTTGGCCAGTGTCTCCTCCTTGAATCTCTTCCTGAAGTACTCCTCCTTTTGTGGGTCAGTGAACCCCCTGACCTCTGTCACCATGGCAATACACTTAGCAGGGATCTTATTGGCTGCCGCAGGGCGTGTAGTTATCCAGATGCGAGCGGAGGGAAGCAGGTCGCCCCTGATGAGGTTTGTCAGCAGCACGTCCACCGAGGTGGACTTTGTGACATCATTCCAGATCGGGTTCTTCTGGAAGTCCAGAGGAAGTCGACACTCATCCAGACCATCCAAGATGAAGACAACTTGGAACCTGTCGTATCTGCAGATTCCTGCTTCTTTGGTTTCAATAAAGAAGTGATGAAGAAGTTCAACCAAGCTAAACTCCTTCTCTTTCATTAAATTCAGCTCTCTGAAAGTGAGGAGAAATGTGAAGTGTATGTCGTGGTTGGTTTTGCCCTCAGCCCAGTCTAGAGTGAACTTGTGTGTTAAGACGGTTTTACCAATGCCGGCCACTCCAGTTGTCATTATTGTTCTGGTTGGTTTATCTTGTTCAGGTAAGGGTTTAAAGATGTCTTCACATTTAATAATATTTTCCTCCTTGGTCAGTTTCCTGGAAGCTGTTTCAATCAGTCTGACCTCATGTTCCTTGTTTACCTCTCCACTGCCTCTCTCTGTGATGAAGAGCTCTCTGTAGAAGTCATTCAGAGGTGTTGGCTGTCCTGCTTTAGCGATTCCCTCATACATAAACCTGAACTTTTCTTTCAGATGAGACTTGAAGTTATTTTGGCACTGAACAGCAGTAGAGCCTGAACGAAAAAAGAACACAAGACAACAGTTAGTGGATGGTGATATAAGTGGAACCAAGTCAATATTTCCTGTTAAATGATCAACTTCATGATATTTAGTGGCTTCATTACTTGTGGTCGGAGAAGTTGGTTGTGACAAGGAATGCATGCTACATGTTAAACATTCTTTATTTTCAAAGCATTTAACCTGATACCCCACAATAACGCTAGATATCATGATCAAACCATTTAACCTGATACCCCAACAATAAACCTACATATCTGGATCAAACCATTTAGCCTGATACATTAAAGGTAACCCTGCATATCTGGTCTAACCATTTAATCTGATACCATAACCCCACACATCTGGATAAAACCATTTAACCTGATACCCCATAATAACCCTACATATCTGGACCAAACCATTTGACCTGATACCCCACAATAACCCTTCTTATGTGGATCAAACAATTTAGCCTGATACCCCCACAACAATCCTACATTTCTGGATCAAACCATTCAACATGATACCCCCACAATAACCTTACATATCTGGATCAAACCATTTAACCCCGAAGAGGAAAGATCTCCAAATTGAAGTTATAAAAATATAAAAATATCACATTATGTAATTTAGTCTGAACAGAATAAATCTGAGTCTCGTACTGCTCTTCAAAATGAGTAATTCTACTCTGTTTTTAAGATAAGATTATCTTCTGCCCTTCGAAATAATTGTCCCCTCTGGCTTTAAAATAAGAGTCTCTTACCGTTCCACAGTGTGTCAGCCAGTTCCTCCTGGTTCATCTCAATCAGGCAGAGCTTTGTTATGTCCACCACTCCCTCTATGGCGCGCCTCCTCTGCTCCTCGTTCTTTCCATCCACCTCTTCCTCATCCCTCTGACTCTCTGAGCATTGTGGGTAATCTGGGAAGAGATCCCTCCAGAGCTTCTTCAGCTCCTTGTCTAGAAAAGCGTGTGCGTTCTCCTCAGCCCTCTGGAACAGAACAAAAATCAAGGAGAACTTAACTCTGAACTAACTGAGGACATCAGAAGCATCTGTCCTGGATTCAGTCCCGCTAGTCTAAAGAGGGAAGCCTGGGGACTATTAGCACCACAAGAGATGCTTTCTAATGTTCCTGTAGAGCCAGTCCCGGCGCCAAGGACGGGCCAGACCGGGCCGGGCCCGCCCATTTGATGTCTTTGCTCTTTTAAAAAGAAAATGTATTTTACTTTTTTATTACATTTTTTATGCTAAGATATATATGATGTCAGATACTATGTCAAATCTCAAAAAAATATTTTTAAACTAAATAAAAAAGGTGTACAAAATAGAGACGATGTGATTGACATACATGTAAACCTATCACTATTCAGAATGCATCACACGGGAACGTTCAAGTGTAATGACGGCGTTATACCTTAGCCCATTATGCAAGCTAGTAGCCTAGCCGCTAAAACGTCTGCTTGACCAACGATGGCCACAGTGCAGGTAATAAGCAAAGCACATGAAAACATTTCCCAGCTGCAAAAACTTGAGAACTTGCTCCCAGCCGATGTGAGAGTGGAAGCGGTGGGACTGCTGAACGCAATTTCAGAACCCAGTTTCAGATTTATTGCGCTTCTGATGAACAAGATTCTGACCCTGTTTGAACCACCAAATAGCTCCAATCAAAAGATATGGATCTCCACACAGCTGTCCAACTGGTATGTACACAGCTGTCCAACGTGTATTGAGGGCCTCCGCACCGAAACGGAGTTCAGTGCGTTATGGGATCAGTGTCCAGAGCCAGAGGATACATCTAACCCACAAAGCAAGAGGAGATGCACATAAACCAACAAAGGTACAAGATTTTGTTGTTGAGCAGGCTCTGGGTGCACGAATTGACCAGGACAACACAGCAAAACGACAGAGACTCAGGGCCCTATCTTGCATCCAGCGCAATTGACTTAATCACTGGCGCATGTGTCGTTGCTAGTTTGCAACTGGCCCAGAGCGTTCTTTTCCCTCATGCGCCGCAAGTTGGAAAATTAGGGAATGATCTTGCGCCCCAAGGGGCGGTTCGGTGAAACGAGGCGGCGTGTTCTGGCGCAAACGTTCCCTGGTGCTATTTTGTAGTTTCAGAAACCACTTGCGCCAGAAACCAGGAAATACCTGGTTTAAAGTCAGTGGCGCGTTGTTCAGATGCTATTTTAAGGGCGCATGCATAATGTTGCTTGTGCACCTCGCGCATACACTTTGCTTCTCTCATCTACCTAGCCACAAATTCTTTGTAAATTATTTGGGAAAGAACAGCTGATACAGCGGTAATAAGTTGTACTTTTAAATCTATGCATCTGCAAACACCGTACAGCAAACACATATTTTCTTGACACAGACATCGTGTACATGCCCATAACTTTTAGGATTGAAGAGTATTTCATCGTGAGAAAACATTGTTTTACCGTGAGTGAGTGTTAAAAAGAATGAATGAATGCGGGCACGTGTGTGTGTATGTGTAAAATAATTAATGAATGCGGGCGCGCGTGAGTGCGTCCATCTGTTTAAACACACGCAAACTAAACACGTAACGCATAATACAGTCCATGGCAATGTATATTAACGGGTGGACACATGCATATTAGGAACACAAGTCGATAACGATAATGCATACAATAGAATACAAAATAAACCATGTTTATAATGTATTGCGTGTATCATTAAATAGAACCACAGTTACCGAATATTATATGTTATATCATATAAGTTATCTTTGCCGAAATTTATTTGAGGACTCAGTATTTCTGAAGTTGTGGAAGAAAACCTTATTCCATGTGTGAATTAGGCCGTATTATTTGGCCATAAACTGAGCCATTTGAAGTTTGAAATTCATGTGCATCTGTCTCATCGGAAAATATCAACTCGTCAGATTCAAATGCGCTCATGGCTCTTAAAGGGGATGGGAGCTGGCACGCTCGTTGGTTTATTGCACGTTACGCCCAAACCAAACCTACGGGTAATTAGGCTACTTCAGACCAACCCTTTTTAGATTTGCGCCGGGCGCAAGAGTCATTTTTTGCGCCGGTAAAATAGCGACCGCGCCATAGAACCCCCGACAAAGCTACTTGCGCATGGCGCTTCTCACTTGCGTTTCAGACCCTTAAAATAGGGCCCTCAGACTGTATTATGGATGTATTGACGCAGTTTGCTGAGAGATGGCACGACGCTTTGGGGAGCACAACAGTGCGCTTATGGAATCACTGGCTTCACATGACCCAGAGAGTGAAACTTTTTTGGACACAGAAAAAGTGAGGCCCCTCTTGGATTTGACCAGCACAAAACTTGTAGATGCTGAGTTGTTGTTTTGTATGTTTATGTTTATTTGCTCGACTTCGTGACGCGGCATATTGCTATTGGCGCCATGCTGTGTGTGTATTTAATGTGCCGTCAATGTATTTTGTATTTCGCTGTTTGTGTGTGTTAAAGGTCCCATGGCATGCCACCAGTTGTGGTGTGATTAGCCGGTACAAGCCGTTTTGGAAATCCGTCAAACATCTAGGTGGACACGCCCACCTGTGATGTCATAAGGGGTAGATTTCCAAAACGGCTTGTAGCGGCTAATCACACCACACCTGATGGCATGCCATGGGACCTTTAATGTGTACTATTTGCGATCTACGTGCGTCTTAAGGCAATGCTGTTGGCCATGCTGATGATTTTGCGCTGCTGTGGACTGTTGCAATTGAGGTTTTTGTGCACCTGTCTGTATTTATGTGGGCCCTCCCCCAAAATCGACATGCCCCCTGCAGATATTTACGCTGGCGCCGGGTCTGTGTAGAGCTAAAGGAAATTTCTTGTTGGACTTTGCACACCTTGATCAGCTCTGTTTGATTCTGCTGTACTGAATGAGCACTGGCAACCTTAGACCTCTCTTGGTTTTGTCTGTGGAGAGAACAAACAAACACACACACACACACACACACACACACACACACACACACACACACACACACACACACACACACACACACACACACACACACACACACACACACACACACACTTTGGATCTACTTTTCTTGACTTACATACATTAAGTTAGATCAATCCTCTTCTGCTTGAAACTCCTACCTCTGCTCTCTGGTGGGGCGTCCATCTTTAAATTCAGGAGGTCTATCCATAGACTCACCCTCACTATTCATGGAGATACAGAATCTTCTAGAAAAATAGGAACAGGATATATTGATGTTTGATAGATGCTTTGTATTTATAATGTCTGATAAATCCTCACCTCTTCTCAATAGACGGATTTCCCTCTTTAAACGTGCCAGGTGGATCCATAGAGCGGTCACTCTTCATGGAGACACAGCTGGGTCCAGGGGAGTCTGCTCTCTCCTGCTGGAATCTTCTAGAAAATAAGGACCAGGATATATTTATGTTTGATGGATGCTTTATATTTTTACTCTCTGATAAATCCTCACCTCTTCTCAATAGACGGATTTCCCTCTTTAAACTCTTCAGGTAGATCCATAGAGCGGTCACTCTTCATGGAGACACAGCTGGGTCCAGGGGAGTCTGCTCTCTCCTGCTGCTCTGGGCTTCAACACAACACACACAGCTTTTACTCAGTCTAAGGATGGAGTCATGATGTATCACTGCTGAGCTCTGAGATGGACAACAGTCACAGACAGTGAGATCCTCTTCTTACCTCTTAGCTTTGCTCTGGCGGCCATGTTCCCCAGACAGACTGATTTTAGAGGTAGGACCCCCCTCCTCTATTTTATCATCCATAGTAGTCTGGAGACCTGGACACAAACACAACTATTGTTCCTGCTAGGGATGGGCATTTGAAGAAATTTCCTTGATCGAGCATCGCTAGAGTTATCGATCAATTATCGATTAATCATTAACTTTTTTCTATAGGCTATATTGAAATTCCCGTTGGTAGAAAATACAAAATGCAGCATGTTTTTATCAATGAAATCTTTATTCCAACAATAATGTATGGGCCAACATTAATACAATACAGTTAACTTGAAGACCTACAACTGTTTAACAGTTTTAAAATAATAAATACAGGCATTATAGGTTATAGGCCTATGCGGCGCTCGTAAAGTCCGAACAATGCGCCTACAGGCGCTCTTAAAGGTTTGGAAACGATTCAACAAGACTAAATCTGTAGCCTATTCCAATTACAATAAGTAGCCAACTTATCGGACAACAATAATCAAACAAAGGCAGTAGGCTAAAAGTGAGCATTAAACTGTATAACTGTTTTGAAAAAAAGGGGGAAAAAAGGCCGACATATAATGCCTATAGGCTGCAGCCGGCGCGCGGAAAAGGCTCGCAACAAAAAGATGAGCCACCCATTTACAAACAATTGCATGAACTAGTCTATCTAAAAGCAATACCTTATTGAACATATATAAGGCTGAACTTGTTGCTAAAATATCACAGTTTGGGCAAAATGTAACGACTCCAAGAGGCACCAAGCCGAAAGAAAAGCGGAGCGAGAGACAACACATTAAGAAAAAAAAGAGCGACTCACATACGGTGGTGACTGTCCCTACTGTCCATAGCATACAGTAACTCCAGCCTACATATTTTTGTTTAGGAATATAAGCATGTTAACATGCTCGGGGGTCAGACGCGAACGCAGCCTTGTAACTGTCAGTCCAGCAGCAGAAAACACCCGCTCTGACGGGACCGAAGTAGCGGGGATGCAGAGGTATTGTCGCGCTAACTTTGACAGCCTGGGGAACTTTCTTCCATTCACTTTCCCACATAGTGATATTCAATTAAATGCTTCAAGACTCACAGTATGCAACACAACGTCCTTTTGATCGATAACAATATAAATTGATCGACGCATTTCTTAACGATCAATTATCGAGCATCGATTAATTATGCCCATCTCTAGCTCCTGCAGACATTCAGCGTTTGTTTATTCTCTTCTTTTATAAAAGCTGTTTATTGCTGCTCACAGGGAAGTATCAAGATCAAGTTCAGCGTGCATATATCATACCTACTATTCCCTGTGCTGGTTAAACCGCTCTGAAGACATGTCCATATATGGACTTCCTCATGTCGTATGACATCACACCCACATCTATGCTGGCAGGCCCACAGAGAACTAGTTCCAGAACAAGATGACGTGTAAACACCTTCACTAAACAAGATGGCCGTCTTCCAGTCTTATGACTCATAATAATACAAATAAAACAACTGTTCTATCCTAAGTACCTTTTAAGTCACCCAAGGACACTTGTGATATGAGACAAAACCTGTATAACCCCTACCGGCTCCTTAATGAACTCTCTGTACTGTCTAAACCCACCTAGTCCTTAATGACCTGTATCTGCATTCACTGTCAGTCCCTTTAGATAAAGAATCTGCAAAATCATTCAACAGTAATTTTGACAAAGAGCCATACATCCATATATTGACAGAAAACCAACCATCAACCTAGTGATACAAATCAAAGTTCTGCATATTTAGGATATATCAGGGATCAGAGTTGAGTACAGTACCTTAGTCTTCTTCCTGCTGTAATGAAGTGAGCCACACCAAACAGTCCGACTCATAACAAGAAAATGATGCTGTGAACCAACCAGTTGGACCAGTTCCCCTCCCAGTTGATACTCCTCTCAGACTTGCCTCCAATGGGCTGCTGTTCCATGACCTCACTCAGTGATGAAGACTTATCACTTTATTAAAATATGAACGATGGACAGAGAGCTCTGATGTCTACAAGCTCAGACAGAGAAAAACAAAGAGACACTTGATAGTTCAGGCTGCATGTGGAAACACTCAGTCACTGATGCAGAGTCCTTCTACACCTTAGAACCAACAGGAACGCAGTCAATTTAATAAACTAAAGATCATTTTCTCCAAACACCTACTCCAACAAATTAGAGCAACAGCTAAACTTACGCCAAAATGACACAAAACGAACAAAAGTAATTAAGTTTGAACAGCATATTTACCGTATGAGTGTTCTTGTTGGCTTGGATTCTTTGTGTGCTTTTAATTCTCCATCTTGCTGCACCCTTTACAGGCAGGCATTCAGCACACCTTTAGTCTGATTAGAATCAGTACATTGTACAAACATTCTAATGTGATGTCATTCAGCATTCAGAAGCAGATACTCATTGAAATACAGACTGGATTGTTACGTCCTCAAAAATGGATCCTTTGGAACATTTGAACATTGATGTAGAAATTGAAAATTTCTACATGACTGCAGCTGCTGATGTGACAGCATTAACGGTTACACAAGGTATTGAGGAGAAAAAAGACCTTGAACAGCATAGTATATGTAGTGTTATCATAAATAATGGTTATGTTTCTATCATAGCAGGGTTATTTTCTCTTTAGTGATTAATCTGGTTGGGTTGGATTCTTGTGTGCCTCCATCTTGCTACACTGTCTACAGGCTGGTATTCAGCAACACACACCTTCAGTCTCACTAAATCAGTACAGTGTATCAACATTGTAACGTGACGTCATTCAGTATCCAGTAGTTTGTGGAGGCAGCGAGGAGAGAAGTAATCATAAACTTTTTATTTGTTGCTTCTCATCAGGAGACCCTATGAAAGCAGGCAGTATTAAAGTGTGTGGTATGTCTCTCTATATGTAAAGGCATGCATGGCCAATATTCACTCCCATTAATACCTGTGTCAAAACCCATTATACCCTATTTTATTGGTGTAAGGGAGGGAAGGGGGGGTACCCTTCCCTCCCTTACATTGTTTCACAATCTGTGAAACAAGTACCTTGTTTCACAGATTGTTTTCATTTCACTTTATGTATGAGGTGTACTGTATATCTATAGCTCCAAATCTAAAAAATAAATCATAAAAAAAAGTAATAAAGTGTGTAAGCCTGTGTGAAACTTAATTTAGATAAGTAGGCCCATAGTCTCTATTGTGTAGTAAAGACAGACTTCCATGACTATGTGTCAGCAGGTGCGTGTTTTGAGGTCTTGAGAAACATCTGCTGAGCTTGGAGGAATTCAACTGAAGAAACAGGAAGTAGAATCATCTGCTGAACACCACAGGTGCAGTTTGTGTTGTTTCAGAGGCTCATTGAACCCTCTAGTGGCCGCAGCCAAAACTGCATTTGGGGGTTTTAAATTGCCTGATAATGAATCCTTCTTTGTTGTCATGCCTTGCCCTATAATAACCAACACAAAGTGTTAACTTGTCGTGTGACTGATTATCTTAATGAAACAGGTCCTGGTCTGATTCTACGGTGGCCTGCATGGGCCCTCTCCCACGCGCACCCAGGCAGAGAAGGAGAGGTCCCTTCTTCTATAGCTCAGCACCACCGCCTCAGACACAGACCTCTGTGTGTTTCAACATGGAGGCTCAGGGTCCTGTTAGACGCCACGGGGGAGGTGGTGTATCAACCAGCCTGCCAGGCTCATCTCTGGAGAGACGCCAGTAGCTGGGGTCTGTTTCCTGTCGGGTCTCTTCTAGAATTCTCTCCATGTTCCGTCACTCTTCGGGCGTTTGAGTCTGATATGGAAATGCACTTGCTGGTATCCTGATTATTAATGTTGGTGTAGACAAAGCATCTGTTGTGCTGTTTATTGAGTGAACCCCAAACCTTAAAGGGGACCTATTATGCTTTTTCGACTTTTATGACCTATAAACATTGTTATAATGATTGATAGTCATGTTTAACCATACACAAAAAACGATGTAGACTTTCGGGAAACTCTTCCTCTCATCTGGGCGCTTTCAGCATTCTCTGTCAACGCTCGGTTTCGTCCTTTTCCACCCCCTCGCCCCCCTCCTGCCAACCCAACTCCGTTGTGATTGGTTACCTTCCTTGAAGCGCGCGCACGGGCAGATTTGACCAGGCATATGGGGGCGTGGCAGGAGTGCCTCTACGTAGATGATTTCCCGGAAATGTGAACAAGTGAATCGCAAACGTTGTCCCGAGTGTTTAACGCTCTGCACAGCCACCCCAGACTGTCAGCAGGGAATACGTCGAAATGCATGTACGTCATTATTTGACCCTTTAGTATGGTTAAACATGACTATCAATCATTATAACAATGCTTATAGGTCATAAAAGTCGAAAAAGTATAATAGGTCCCCTTTAAAGTGTAAACTGATCCTCTGCTGAACATACGAGAACATTCAGTGAATCCACAAGTTGTTTATTACCATTATGCTTTATTAACCAGTACAACAGAAAAATAGTCCCTTACATCTACACAATAAACACAAGGACTCAGCAGCAGACATTATAAATCATAAACAGGTGCACATATCTTTAATAACTGAACATGTTCTGCTGCTGTGTTGCTCCCCACAGAACACAAGGAATCAATACGCATTCGCATGCGTCATTCACAACATGATCAATAGCTTTTCCCAGACCACTTTCATTATGAATATAATATAAATCTGCTTCGAATCAGGTTCAACTGGTATCAGAGCCCTTTAGTTTGAAACTGTTATCATCAGAGACCTTTAGTTTGAAAAAGTTAATGTCTGAACATATTGTAGAGTAAACATGTTTTGATTTACAATCAATCAATATTGATTGAACAATCAATCAATCTTTTTGAAACCTGCTTAACCCTATGGAACATTTTAAAGTTATTTTAAGTCTCTTTCTCCTCCCTTCATGGTTTATAAAGCCAAACTTTTTAGAATCAAATTATAATGTAGAATTTAGTATAGTATAGTATTAGTATTTGAATCAATAAAACACAGTGACTGTGTATATTCATATGTGTTTATTCATGTGTGTGTGTGTGTGTGTGTGTATTCATACATGCGCATGTGCATGGATGTGAGAGTATTCATACATGTGTGTGTGTGTGTGTGTGTGTGTGTGTGTGTGTGTGTGTGTGTGTGTGTGTGTGTCTGCATGTGTGTTGTTTGTGTGCATTAAAATATGTGTGAATGAGTATGTGCATGTGTATGCATGTGTGTGTATTCATATACAGTATGTGCGTGTGTATGTTTATATATGCATGTGTGTGCATTCATATATATGTGTGTGTGTGTGTGTGTGTGTGTGTGTGTGTGTGTGTGTGTGTGTGTGTGTGTGTGTGTGTGTGTGTGTGTGTGTGTGTGTGTGTGTGTGTGTTTGTGTGTGTGTGTGTGTGTGTGTGTGTGTGTGTGTGGGGGGGTGTGTGTGTGTGTGTGTGTGTTGCTACAACCGACACAGAGCCACTGAGGCACCATCACCCAATAACCTCAACCCAGGGAGGAGGTCCTCCTGGGTGAAGGTGGACTGGAAGGTGTGGATGTGTGTCAGTGTGTCTGAGGACCCTCCTCCACCTGGGGACACTCTGTAGAAGGACAGAGTGCCAGCAGGCCGGTCTAGATACACTCCTACTCTGGTAGAGCCAGTGGGGGGAAGAATTATGTCTGATCTTCTATTGTTGTAGTAGGCAGTGTAACCATCATCATAACATAGAAGAATCCAGGACTTGTTGTTCGATCCAAGCAGGCTGTCACACCTTGCTCCTCTCCTTGTGACTCCTCTATGTGTCACTCCTATAGCAACATCTTTGTTCCTCTCGACCTCCCAGTAACAGCGGCCAGTCAGACCCTCTCTACACAACACCTGGGGCCAGTTGTCAAATCTCTCTGGGTGATCAGGATATAACTGGTCCTCTCTAACAAGCATCACCTTTCTGTTGTCCTCAGACAGAGAGAGTTCTCTGTTGGCTGTGTTTGGGTCCAGTGTGAGTTCACAGGCATCTGATGGGAGAACAAGACATGATGAGCTGCTGAACCATGCTTCATCATCATCATCATCATCATCATCATCATCATCATCATCATCATCATCATCATCATCATCATCATAATTGCTACTGCTGTTGTGTTGCATACATCTGATTCGTGCCTCGCAAATCCCATGTGTGTTTGAGTGGTTGTCCCAGTAAAAAACATTAACGCATACACAAATGTATAAACTGCATCTACTCCCTCAACATTTACACTAAATATATTATTGCTCAAAACGTTCAACAGGAAGAGTTGATGGCTCCTATGGAATATCTAAGCCAAAGTCTACATTTCAAGATATTAGACTTGGAAAGGTTCCAATACACATCAATTGGAACCCAGCTGTGTAAACTACAGACTGATCCAGCTGAACTCACATACAGGCTTGAACTTAACTGTTGGTAACATAGAACTTCATACTTACTATACATACAAAGACATGTACACATACGTACACACACCTACACAAACATACTAGACATACATATACACAGGAAAACATGGCTATACAGTAAATACGTATACAAAAGAACACATACCTATACATAAGTACACATACGTATACACAAGTATACATACATAATATACGCACGTAGACATGTACACATACATACACCTACATTTTTTAAATATATATATTTGTTTGAGTTCTTTAACATTCTATATATATATAAATATATATATTTGTTTGAGTTCTTTAACATTCTATGTATATTTTTTAAAAATAACCCTTTTCTCATTTAGTTTTTGTTTTAAAAAGCACTTATTTTGAGAGCCTCTACCCCAATTTCGTTGCACTTTGTGCAATGACAATAAAGAGATTCTGATTCTGATTCTGATTCTGATGTCATGATCCGCCCCTGGTTTTCCCATTCACCCTCTGCCACCCTGATCTCCCCTAATTAACCCAACCACCTTCAGCTGTGCTCCCTATAACAGTCTATAACAGTCCTCCCCTTTCACTCAGTCCATTCCAGATTGTCTCTTGTTTCATTCAGAGCTTTCCCGCAACTCCCGATTGACTTCGTCTACTCCACTCTGCCTGTTAACGAACTCTCGCCTGTCTGACCTCCTGCCTGCCGTCCAGTCCCTGTCGATCTGTCTGCTCCTCTGTCCCCGTCTCCTGATCCACCTGCCTGACTTCCTGATATCGACCCCTCGTCTGCCTGACCTCCCTCCCGACGTCGAGTCCCTGTCGGTCTGTCTGCTCTCCAGCTCCCGACTCCCGACCTGCTCTTCTGCCCTCCCGTTGCCGACTCCTCGCCTGCTGACCCACCGACGATTCCCTGCCCACCTGTCGGGGACTTTACTGTCTGCTCTATGCCTGCCCGATCCTGTACCAGAATAAATCCTTGAAACTGTCCTACAACTGTCGTCTGTCTGTGCACTTGGGTTCTGCCTAACCCCCCCGTTACACCTACATATCTATGCAAACATAATAGACATACATACACACAAGTACAAATTTGAATGAACAGACATCACCTATATCCATCACTATATTAAGTGTGTTGAGATGAAAGAAACAGAGACTCACACTTCTTTAAACCTGGTTTCAGCGTCCACACTCCACCGTGCTCCACACTGGGGGGAAACAAAGTGAGAGCAGCATGTTGAAGAGTTTAAACCACTTCATCTAGTACAGGGTTGAATCCTTGACTCTCCTTGACTTTGAATGACATTGTCCCTCAATGGTGAGTTTTCCTCTCCATACCTGAGAGTGTCCAGTCTCCAGAGTGGATCCTCCAGTCCAGCAGAGAGCAGCGCAGCTCCTGAGTCTCCTGGGTGGTTGTAGCTCAGGTCCAGCTCTCTCAGATGAGAGGGGTTGGAGCTCAGAGCTAAGGCCAGAAAATCACAGCCTTCCTGTGTTACCAGGCAGCCAGACAATCTGCACCACACACACACACACACACACACACACACACACACACACACACACACACACACACACACACACACACACACACACACACACAAACGCAAGTGTAAAATAATACTTTTCTGGATGTAAATCTGTTAATTGTCTTCTGATATGTACCTGTTTGCACTTATTACTGACCTAAGAGTTTCCAGTGTACAGTGTGGACTCCCCAGTCCAGCAGAGAGCAGCTTCACTCCTGAATCCTGCAGATCATTGGTACTCAGGTCCAGCTCTATCAGACTAGAGGAGTTGGAGCTGAGAACTGAGGCCAGAGCTTCACAGCATCTCTCTGACAGATGACAGCCATTCATCCTTCACACACAATTAACAGAACATGTCAGAAACTGTGATTAATGTTGTATTTTAAATTGGTTATTAGACATGTTTTAGTTGTTTACCTCAATGTCAATAAATCTTCAAAATATGACTTACTTAGAGGTCAGATAACTAAAGATTCAACAAACTCCTAAAAAGGCCCAGGTCTAAGAACAAGCTGTTATTCAACTTTTGTAAACAACTCTAAATTTCACCTTACTGTCTGACTACATGATTATGAGTAGAACAGGAATGTAATAAATAATACACCTTATGCCATCATTAACCAACAGAATCCAACGTACACCTTTTACTGTCATGGCAACAGAAATAGAATGAGATGGAGGCCTTGTGTTTAATACGATGAGTGGTAATGCCACAGCGATGCACACAAACTGCGAAGGTTTCGTTCAGTGCTGGGAGTTAAAGGGCGGCCGTATTGTTGTGCCGGTGTGATCGCTCTATTTGGAAACACGACCCACTTAAGTTCCAATGAAGACAATCTGCTTAGATCAGAAAAATAAAATAAAAGTGGTTTGTTCTTTGTACAAAGTTTAAATTAAATTGCCAAAAAACAGAAAAGGGCCCTCTATGCAATCAAAACATTTGACAACTTATTTAAAGAGAGTGAATCTGTTCAAATGAATGAACACAGATGAATGGTACGTGACCAAGGACATTTTCACGTCTAATAAAGGGGTGCGATCAGAATGGTTTGGGTGTCACTGAATTACGAAGTTAGTGCCACCAGTAGAAAATGTGTCTAGAGCCTTGAGCGGACATTTTTTATTTATTCATTTAAACCTGTTAACTTTCTTGATGTCAATTTGTTAAACGTCCACCGATATGGAACCTGTGATGTAACAGTTTCACCGTTGAGTAAAACTGACCTGAGAGTTTCCACTGTACAGTGTGGACTCCCCAGTCCAGCAGAGAGCAGCTTCACTCCTGAATCCTGCAGATCATTGAAGCTCAGGTCCAACTCTCTCAGACTAGAGTTGGAGCTAAAAATTTAGGCCAGAGCTTCACAGCATCTCTCTGACAGTTTACAGTCATTCAGCCTACACACACGATACACAGAGCATGTAAGGAACTGTGATTAAAAGGACTTACATTTTGCACTTAAAATAATTAAGGAATTGTGTTGAAACATTTTATTTGCAACATTTTATTAATTGAACTAATATATACTTGTCAATACTTAAATGTCAATAAAATATTTTGCGTAAATTGTTGAATATTGGAAAAATGTTTTGTAGTGTTTGAAAATGGTTCAATAGTATTTATTATTGTCTAATTATTTACAGTATATTGTGTTGCGATTATTTTACATTTAGTTGTTATCAGTACACCTATAGATATGCTTGTATATTATCGTAACTTTTATATTCTATATTATGTATATTGTGTTGTGTGTATTGTAATTAATTTTATTAGTGAACCTGCAGAGATGTTTTGTATATTATCATACCTTTATGTTCTAGTATTATGTATATTGTGTTGTGTGTATTGTAATACTTGTTACTCGTGAACCTACAGAGATGTTTTGGAGGCTTTGACCACTGGCAGCAGCCTCAGAAGACCCTCCTCTGAAGCAGAGAATTTCTTCAGGTCAAACACATCCAGCTGCTCTTCTGATGACAGTAAGATGAAGACCAGCGCAGACCAGTGTGCAGGAGAGAGAGAGTCTCTGGAGAGACTTCCTGATGTCAGGAGCTGTTGGATCTCCTCCACTAGAGAACAGTCATTCAGCTCATTCAGACAGTGGATCAGATTGATGCTTCTCTCTTGAGAAAGATCACCATTTATCCTCTTCTTGATGTAAGACACTGTATTCTGATTGGTCTGTGAGCTTCTTCCTGTCTCTCCAAGCAGACCTCGCAGTAGATTCTGATTGGTCTCCAGAGAGAGGCCCAGGAGGAAGCGGAGGAACAAGTCAAGATGTCCGCTCTCACTCTGTAAGGCCTTTTCCACAGCACTTTCGTAAAGGAGAAGGAGTTTATCTTCCCCGGATGTTGGTTGTTCTTCTGAGAACAAATTGACCCCAGTGTTGATGAAGGAATGAATGACATAAAGGGCAGCCAGAAACTCCTGGATGCTCAGATGGACAAAGCAGAACACCTTTCCCTGGTACAGCCCAAACTCCTCTTTAAAGATCTGGGTGAACACTCCTGAGTGCACTGATGCTGCTTTGATATCGATGTCACACTCTGCCAGGTCTGCCTCGTAGAATATCAGGTTGCCTTTCTCCAGCTGGTTAAAAGCCAGTTTTCCCAGAGAAACGATGATCTGCCTGCTCTCTGGACTCCAGTGTGGATCTGTATTAGCTCTCCCATGGTACTTCCTGTCCCCCTGTATGGACTGAACCCTCAGGAAGTGGCTGTACATCTGAGTCACGGTCTTGGGCACCTCTTCTCCTCTCTGGCATGTTATGAAGATGTCCTCCAGAACTGTAGCTGTGATCCAACAGAAGACTGGGATTTGACACATCCAGTGGAGGCTTCGTGATATCTTGACGGAAGAGATGATTGTGCTGGCCAGCTTCCCCTTTCTGAATCTCTTCCTGAAGTACTCCTCCTTCTGCGGGTCGGTGAACCCTCTCACCTCTGTCATCATGCCAACACACTCAGCAGGGATCTGATTGGCTGCTGCAGGGCGTGTGGTTATCCAGATGCGAGCGGAGGGAAGCAGATCGCCCCTGATGAGGTTTGTCAGCAGCACATCCACCGAGGTCGGCTCTGTGACATCAGTCCAGATCGGGATGTTCTGGAAGTCCAGAGGTAGTCGACACTCATCCAGACCATCCAAGATGAAGACAACTTGGAACCGGTCGAATCTGCAGATTCCTGCTTCTTTGGTCTCAATAAAGAAGTAATGAAGAAGTTCTACCAAGCTAAACTCCTTCCCTTTCATTAAATTCAGCTCTCTAAAAGTAAGGAGAAATGTGAAGTGTATGTTGTGGTTGGTTTTGCCTTCAGCCCAGTCCAGAGTGAACTTGTGTGTTAAGACGGTTTTGCCAATGCCGGTCATTATGGTTCTGATTGATTGATCTTGTGCAGGTAAGGGTTTAAAGATGTCTTCACATCTGATTTGTGTTTCCTTCTTGGCTGGTTTCCTGGAGGCTGTTTCAATCAGTCTGACCTCATGTTCCTTGTTGACCTCTTCACTGACTCTCTCTGTGACAAAGAGCTCTGTGTAAAAGTCCTTCAGAGGTTTTGAATGTCCTGCTTTAGCGATTCCCTCAAACATACACCTCAACTTCTCCATCAGATGGGACTTCATGTTGTGTTGGCACTGAACAGCAGCAGATCCTAAATGACAAAAGTACACAAGACAACAGTGAGTGGATGGTGACATCAGTGGAACATAATATCCTCATGCAATGGTTCGTATGATATCATACGAAAAGTTATGCGCAAATTTTCATAAGATTCCTCCACATTTCTCAGTTTTCTGAATGGAATATGCAATATTTTGATATAGATTCATTATTATAAATTCACATCAATTCTTTCCAGTCTCGCCAGCAAATACAACAATCTCCATCATTGCTTTGGTTGTTGATATGGATGCTATGAATGCTGAAAACCAAACATGGCTGACTTTACCCTTGTTTGGGCATAAGAATGTGTTTTGATGTTGACTGGTAACCTCATTTATAAAGATATCATGCAAATTTGTATCAGTCCAGCCTGAGTGGAACCATGTTAATATTTCCTAAATGATCAACATCATGATATTTAGAGGCTTCATTCCTTGTGGTCGGGGAAGCCGGACGTGAAAAGGACTGCATGATACAGATTCAACATGTTCAGGTTTATTCTGTTATTTAAACAGGTATATGATAGGTGTCATTATAGTAATAATGATAGTGAATCATTGGTGACTTGCTAAGCTGATATAAAATAACAAGATAGTGTTGCATCACTCCAACTGAGATATTCTGCTGTTGATCTGCAGCACAATGTTCAATATACTTTAACCTGATACCCCAACAATAACCCTACACATCTGGATCAAACCATTTAACCTTATACCCCCACAATGACCCTACATATCTGGATCAAACTATTTAACCTGATACCCCACAATAACCCTACATATCTGGATCAGACCATTTAATTTGATGCCCCCACAATAATCTTACAAATCTGGATCAAACCATTTAAACCACAATAGGAAAGATCTCCAAATTGAAGGTAGAAATGTAGAAATCTCACATTATTTAACTGAATTGCAGAAAAAATATGAATCTCATGCTGCTCTTCAATATTTGTAATTCTTTTCTGTTTTCAAGATAAGAGTATCTTCTGCCCTAAAAAATAAATGTCTCCTCTGTCTTCAAAATAAGAGTCTCTTACCGCCCCCAAGTGTGTCAGCCAGTTCCTCCTGGTTCATCTCTATCAGGCAGAGCTTTGTGATGTCTGCCACTCCCTCTATTGCACGCCTCCTCTGCTCCATGTTTTTATCATCCTCCTCCTCCATCTGACTCTCTGAGCATTGTGGGTAATCTGGGAAGAGATCCCTCCAGAGCTTCTTCAGCTCCTTGTCTAGAAAAGCGTGTGCGTTCTCCTCAAACCTCTGGAACAGAACAAAAATCAAGGAGAACTTTATTCTGAACTAACTGAGGACATCAGAAGCATCTGTCCTGGATTCAGTCCCGCTGGTCTAAAGAGGGAAGCCTGGAGACTATTAGTTAATTGTTAAACTAAATAAAAAATGTGTACAAAATAGAGACTATGTGATTGACATACATGTAAACCTATCACTATTCAGAATGCATCACACGGTACGTTCAAGTGTAATGACGGCGGTATTGCCCTGTTTACACCTACCCGATAGTGGGCCCCGATGGTGCCCGATGGCTAAATCAGCAGCTATCGTTATAACATCGGCAAATAGCGTGGTTGCATCGGGAAACACCGTTACTCTTCCCGGGAACATCGTTAGACAACGGGAAGAAATGCTCAATGATCGGGCAACAACGGGCAACATCGGCAAAGAACGAACATGTTTGTTAATTTTGGGTCTATCGGGGTAGAATCGGTTACCAGGTGTTGCTATGGGCTAATCGGCTATAATCGGGAATAGAACGGGAGTATAACGTAAGACATCGCAAATCGTTCGGGAATTTTCCTGGGCACATCGGCTATATTCGTTAATCTTCCGCGCTTTATCGTGTTTTATCGTCTTTATATCAGCAACCTCAACACACGAAAGACCCTCGAGAACCCTAGACAAATAACGATTGTGAGTGACCATTGTGTTAAGGAAGACCCTCAATCTGCCACTTGGGTATAAATAGGGGGTGATGGATGGATGTCCTACTTTTATAATTACAGGGTACTTCGCCCATTTAGAACCGGCGTTCTATTATTATAAAATCGCTATTGTAATATAAATAAATATATAAATAAATATCAGTCTAAACCAGTCTCCCCTTTGCTTTCTCCCGAAATGACGCCAAATGACGCCAAACGCGTCATTTGACGTGTTTGGCGTCATTCGAAATGACGTCAAATGACGCCAAACGCACTTCGGGTGTCTTCCCTGGCATAAATCGTTATGTTATCGTTATAACATCGGGTATGTGTAAATGCTACCCCGATAAATTGACCCGATCATACATTTTTAGCCCGATGTCACCCGAATCACCCCGACTTCCACATCGGTGGTCCATCGGCCATTAGCGGCCATTAGCGGCATGGTGTAAACGGGGCATATACGTTAGCCCATTAGGCAAGCTAGTAGCCTAGCCGCTAAAACGTCTGCTTGACCAACGACGGACGGGTCAATTGGCCGCAGTGCAGGTGATAAAAAAAAGCATATGAAAACATTTCCCAGCTGCTGACAGAACTCGCCAACACTTATTCCCAGCCAATGTGGGAGTGGAAGCGCGGGGACTGCTGCATGCAATTTCAGAACCCAGTTTCAGATTTATTGCGCTTCTGATGAGAACGATTCTGACCCTGTTCGAACCACCAAATAGCTCCAATCAAAAGATATGGATCTCCACACAGCTGTCCAACTGGTGAACGCTATCACAAAGTGCATTTAGGGCCTCCGCATCAAAACGGAGTTAAGTGCGTTATGGGATCAGTGTGCAGAGCCAGAGGATGCATCTAACCCACAAAGCAAGAGGAGACACACAGAAACCAACAAACGTCTACAAGATTGTATTGTTGAGCAGTCTCTGGGTGTACGAATTGACCAGGACAACACAGCAAAACGACAGAGACTCTGTATTATGGATGTATTGACGTAGTGTATGGAGAGATGGCACGACGCTTTGGAGAGCGCAAAACTTATGGAATCACTGGCTTCACATGACCCAGAGAGTGAAACTTTTTTGGGCACAGAAAAAGTGGGGCCCCTCTTGGATTTGACCGGCACAAAATCTGTAGATGCTGTGTTTTTGGTAGCCCGACAGTTCCTTCACACCAAATTGGAAGGCTCCACGTGCGCAGAGGATGATAATTGGACTGTGGAAACACTTTTCGCCACTTTTCACAAGACCCTGGAAGCAATGCCCAGTGTCATAGTGTCATTTAAGTCTGCTTTAACTTTTTCCACTGCCACGAAAATGAGTTTTTGCATGTGTATGCGGCATCCACGCAAAGCAAACCTCATTCAGCTCAGTTTTGAAAAGGAGTTGACAAAAAAAGGGAGCAGCTGAAGTATCGTTTGCTGCGGAGGTTTAATTCCACAGGGAAAAGGCGTCTCCAGCTTTACTAGCATCAATCAGGGAGTAAACTATTTTCAGAATGGTTAAATCTCACACTGTTCAGTCAACAATGTTTGTTTGTGGTGATGCTTTTTTTTACTGGTATTTGTGCCGTGACGCAATGTTGCAAATGATTTGTATGTTTATTTGCTCGACTGCGTGGCGCGGCATATTGGTGTTGGCGCAATGCTGTGCGTGTATTTAATGTGCCGTCATGCATACAATGCAAACGTATTTTGTATTTGGCTTTTCGTGTGTGTTAAAGGTCCCATGGCATGCCACCAAGTGTGGTGTGATTAGCCGGTACAAGCCGTTTTGGAAATCCGTCACACATCTAGGTGGACACGCCCACCTGTGATGTCATAAGGGGCAGATTTCCAAAACGGCTTGTAGCGGCTTTAATTTAGTTTTTTGTGCACCTGAAATTTCTTGTTGGACATTACACACCTTGATCAGCTCTGTCTGATTCTGCTGTACTGAATGAGCACTGGTAACCTTAGGCCTCTCCTGGTTTTGTCTGTGGAGAGAACACACACACGCAGACACAAACACACACACACACGCACACACACACACACACACACACACACACACACACACACACACACACACATACACACACACACACACACACACACACACAAACACACACACACACACACACACACACACACACACACAACCACACACACACCCACACACACACGCACTTTGTATACATTTCTCCTGACTTGTATACATTAAGTCAGATAAGTCATTGTCTGTTTGAAACTCCTACATCTCCTCTCTGGAGGGGCATCCATCTTTAAATCCATATGTGCGAGGTCCATCCATAGACCGGTCACTCTTCATCGAGACACAGCTGGGTCCAGGGGAGTCTGCCTTCTCCTGCAGGACATTTCTAGAAAAACAAGAACCAGGATTTATGGATGTTTGATAGATGCTGTATTTTTAATAATCTCTGCTAAATCCTCACCTCTCCTCAACAGACTGATTTCCATCTTTGAAACAAACAGGTTTGTCCATAGACTGGTCACTCTTCATGGAGACACAGCTGGGTCCAGGGGAGCCTGCTCTCTCCTGCTGCTCTGGGCTTCAACACAACAAACATAGCGTTTACTCAGGCTAAGGAAGTGGTCATGAGATATCACCACTGAGCTCTGAGATTGACAACAGTCACAGACAGTGAGAGATCCTCTCCTTACCTCTTAGCTTTGCTCCGGCGGCCATGTTCCCCAGAGAGAGTTGTTTTAGAGGTAGGACCCCCCTCCTCCCTCTCCTCATCCATAGTAGACTTCCTACCCTCCTCCTGTCTGATATACTCACTCTCTATGTCTAGATCCCACACACTCTATCACTCTCTATGCCTAGGTCACAAACACACTCTATCACTCTCTATGTCTAGATCATACACACACACTCTGTCACTCTATTTCTAGATCACATACACACACTCTATCACTCTCTATGTCTAGATCACATACATCGTTATTAGGATTATTCTTTAATACCTTTTTTAACTTCTGAAACAATTAACTCACTTCCTGTAGATTATAATCACTAGAGCATCAAGTGTCAACAGATCGGTGTGCTAAACCGCTATACACAGCCATTAAACCACCAGTGATTTTAGTTCTGTTTAATTTATTAGGATCTCCATTACTCATTACACTTGGCAACAGCTACTCTTCCTTGGGTCCACATTTAACAAGACAAACAATACAATAAATCAACAATACACGAAAACAGGATAAAGAAGAAAAGAGAACAGATAACAGAAAAAACCATGTACAATTATGACATCATAGAGAGAGAAAATAAATACATCATACATAGGTACAATTGTGAAGTAGCAAGTATGTATGCATGTATGATGTTCCATACCAACTCCAATAACATCACATAATCTGCACACAATGACCTATATGGACAAGTCTAAATAAACGATTATAATAAGGTGCCATAATAAATAGCAAACTAGTTATTACCTAACCCTTTATTAATATTTGTTAATTGTTACTAAAATATCTATTTGGCACTAGTTAATAGTTTTTTCATCATTAATTAAATATCAGTTGTTTGCATAACCCTAACCCAACCCTAACACACAACCCTAACCCTAACCCTAACGCACAGGCCTAACCCTAACACACGACCCTAACCCTAACCATAACACACCGCCCTAACCCTAACTTTAACCCTAACACACGGCCCTAACCCTAACACATGACCCTAACCCGAACCAGCGACACCCTGTGGTCATTGAAAAAAAAAAGTACTTTACTTAAAAGTTAATTTTAATAACAATTAACAAATATTAACAAAGGGTGAGGTAATGACTAGTTTGCTATTTATTATGGCACGCTCTATTTTGGACTAGTTGTAGTTTTCTCAAGTCCTTCTTCGCTGCACTTGACCACACTACAGGACAATAGTCAAGATGGGACAGAACCAGTGCCTGGATAACCTGGACCACAGAGGTTGATGTTAAGAACCCTGCACATCTCCTGATTATCGATAGACCCCTCCCCATGTTCTTGGTTATGTTATTCGTGCCTCCAGACCAACAAAAACAAATTGACACACAATTGAAAAATCCACTAAAGAAGCCATTCTAGTTTCTGAAAAAATAACTTAAAATCACTGAGGCCTTCATATTATAGCATATAATTTCCTATATTTCTCCATATGTTTCAATCAGAACCTCAATTATATAGATCTTCTGACCCGTATTCCTTTATTCAAGTACCAATAATCGAAAGAAAACATGACACATAGCAAACTGTACCTTAGCTTCTCCGTGATGAAACCGTGTGCTGCCCTGCGTCGTATGAAAATATAAAACCTCAAAAGGAAAACTCAAAGTAAGTGTTCTGAACCGAGACAGAACATTAACACGGTTCTAAAAGTTCTGAGAGTAAAAACTGAGCTGCTGGGATCCTCAGTGTTGAAGAAAGATGAAATGAGGAAGGAGACTTTGAACACCAGCTGACTACGTGTATAGCCTGTATGATGGTCATTGACTGATGAAGTGATGATGGAGCAAAGGTTTGATGAAGTCTGTATAAAGCTGTATGAACCACCATGTCTCAGTAATGATGTTGGAGGTTAATACACTGCAATTAAAGTTAGTTATTTATTAGTTATTTGAAGGCTATAAAGTTCTGCTGTACTTTGTATCATCTGCAGTGAAATCATGTGACTCCCAACATATCAAAATACAACTTGAAGAAAGCTAAGGGAACGCTTTTACTTTGAAGGTGAAGAAAAAGCTAAAGCTTTTTCTTCACCTTCAACATACCAAACAAACAGAGGTAAGAGATCTTTCTGAAGTGTATCCACGCCGTTGGATCCAACACCTCGGATCAAAGCAGGACACAGTCCTGGACCCGAGTACGAGATGTCATTAAAACAATGAATCATTAATTAACTAAAGAGGATTGTATACCTGTACCACACACGCACACACACACACACACACACACACACACACACACACACACACACACACACACACACACACACACACACACACACACACACACACACACACACACACACACACACCTGTGCAGGGCCGGAGTGGGACAGCCCGGGAGTTACACGATGCAGAGAGGCCCGCCCCAATGAAACCCGGTTCTTGACACAGCTGTCGTGGAACCTCATCCTATCCTTTGTTTAACTCCTACCTTGTACAGTGTGCACACTTGTAGCTGTGTTTCCTCTGCCTCCTCCTAGCCCTATCTCATCAGCATCACTGGGCTGACTGAGTTCTGTGGCTGCAAAAAATAAATCATACATGCTACCACCTTACAACATTTGTACTGATAATCATACTGATACTATGGTCATCATCAATAATTCTGATGGTTAACTAGCTACTTTTTCTCAAATCTGACCATTTACATATTCTTCATTACCTACCCCCATTTATTTGTTCTAATGCGATGGCCACGCTGGCCAGCGAGTGATACCGCTGCACTTTAATTGCAGTGTATTAACCTCCAACATCATTACTGAGACATGGTGGTTCATACGACGTCATGAAGGAAGGCATATCATATGAGTGTAGAGAAGAGTAGAGGGAAAACGTTCGGTGAGTGGCGATATACATTTTTATATGTTGATATACTTTAAATCTAATAAGGACTTTGATTCATTGTCCCATGGGCAGAATGTTAATTTTTATTTTAGATAGCATGGAGCAAGTGAATTCAACTTTATTATAAAATAAAGTAGTATGAAGAAATGTTCTAGCAACGGCAATCTACATGAAGGAAGGTTTATTTGAAGTAATTGAGATAACTTAAAGCAGTTTACTGTAAATGTGTCTGCTACTACTACAGAACAGGTCAAATATATGGTAACACAGGGGAGTGATAGAAAGAGAACAAGAGACTTTAAAAACACTTTTGAGTGCCAACAAAAATAGTACAATACATTTATAAGGTTGCCTAAATACAGGGGGTGGGGATCAATTTATACAAATATATATAAATATATTATTCATGTAACTTTTATATTCTAGTATGTATATTGTGTTGTGTACTGTAATACATGTTATTGGTGAACCTACAGAGATATGTTGGAGGCTTTGACCACTGGCAGCAGCCTCAGAAGACCCTCCTCTGAAGCAGAGTATTTCTTCTCACACACACACACACACACACACACACACACACACACACACACACACACACACACACACACACACACACACACACACACACACACACACACACACACACACACACACACACACACACACACCACACAGCCAGATGAGCAGCAACGTTTCTTCAACCTTTCGAAACACCTCCACCACACACACACATCTGTGTCTCCGTCACTCTGATCATGTTGGCCAGAAGGTGCACTGAGATGGATTCGGCGCCCCCTAGTGGCTCCTTATGGAATAACAGAGTACTAAAGCATGGCTATATAATCGGCCTCAGATCTTACTATTGACTCATTTATCAGACACGTACATAAGGCACTTAGTACTATATAGTATTAACACACAAGAACATTCAGTTGACCCATTGAGTTGTTTATCACCATTATGTTTTATTAACCAGTACAACAGAAAAAGAGTCCCTTACATAAAATGTAATACAATAAATACTAGGTCTCAAACAATAGAAGCAGCAGACATTACTAATCATAAACAGGTGTGCACATATCTTTAAAATCTGAACATGTTCTGCTGCTGTATTCTTCCCAACAGAACACAAGGAATCAATACTCTTAAAGTTCAAAGTCATTCACAACATGATAAATAGCTTTTAGCAGACCGCTTCCATTATGAATATAATATTAAATCTGCTTTAAATAGGGTTCCATGGTAGGCTTATCAAAATATAAACTGATATCAGAGCCCTTTAGTTTGAAACTGTCAATTTCAAAATATACAAAAACATTTTTTTGGTATATTATATTTACAATCAAACAATATTAAAAATATACTTTACATTAGAAATATATTCTTTGTAAAACCTGCTTAGCCCAATGGAAAATCTTAAAAGTCTCTTCCTTTCGTGGTTTAACACACTCAACTTTTGAAAAGCCGGTAAAATGTAGCATTGATTATAGTTAGTACATTATAGATAGTACATTAAATCAACAAAAAACAGTGTGTGTGTATATTCCGATTTTTTTTTATTCGTGTATGTATTCATATATGCGTGTTTGTATATATATACTGTATGTGTTTGTGTGTGTGTGAATATATGTTTGTGTGTGTTTGTAGTGTGTATTGATATACGTGTTTGTTTTTGTATTAGAGTGTGTATGTGTGTGTGTCTGTTTGATTGTGAAAGTGTGTGTCTACTGTGTGTATTCAAACATGAGTATGTTTGTGTGGAAAGTTAAATTCATACATGTGCACGTGTGTGCATGCGAGTGTGTGTATTCATATATGCGTGTGTGTGTGTGTTGGTTAATGTATTTGAACGTGTGTAGTGTGTTGTGTGTATTTGCGTGTGTGTGTTTATATATGCATGTATGTGTGTGTGTGTGTGTGCGTGTGTATTTATATATGCGTGTTTCTGTGTGTAGTGTGTGTATTCATAAATGTGTGTGAGTGTGTGTGTGTGTATTTTTATATGCATGTGTGTGTAGTGTATGTATTCAAATATGCGTGTGTGTTCGTGTAGTGTGCGTATTCATAAATGTGTGCGTGTGTTTGTGTTTACATATGCACGCGCGTGTGTGTGTGTGTGTGTGTGTGTGTGTGTGTGTGTGTGTGTGTGTGTGTGTGTGTGTGTGTGTGTGTGTGTGTGTGTGTGTGTGTGTGTGTGTGTGTTGCTACAACCGACACAGAGACACTGAGGCACCACCTCTCAATAACCTGAACCCAGGGAGGAGGTCCTCCTGGGTGAATGTGGACTGGAAGGTGTGGATGAGTGTCAGTGTGTCTGAGGACCCTCCTCCACCTGGGGACACTCTGTAGAAGGACAGAGTGCCAGCAGGCCGGTCCAGATAAAATCCTACTCTAGGGCCAGCAGGGGAGAGACGTACCCCTGTTCCTCTACCGTTGTACCTGGCAGAGTAACCTTTATCATAACAACAAAGACTCCAGGAGTTGTTTTCCCCCCCAAGCCAGCTGTCACGACCTTCTCCTCTCCTTGTGATTCCTCTGTATGTAACTCCTATAGCAACATGGCCTTTCATCTCTACCTCCCAGTAACAGCGGCCAGTCAGACCCTCTCTACACAACACCTGGGGAAAGGAGTCAAATCTCCCTGGGTGATCAGGATACAACTGGTCCTCTCCAACCAGCGTCACCTTTCTGTTGTCCTCAGACAGAGAGAGTCGTCTGTGGGCTGTGTTTGGGTCCAGTGTGAGTTCACAGGCATCTGATGGGAGAAAAAGACATGATGAGCTGATGAACCATTCTTCATCATCATCATCATCATCATCATCATCATCATCATCATCATCATCATCATCCACATTTAGAAAGCTGTGGGGTCTGGCAACGAGTAATGAAAATGGCCCAACTCGAGGGGCGGCACCAAGCATGCATTTGACAATATCACTGCACGAAATTGGATAACACTACGACTAATCAGAAGAATACACAGGGTTGGTAAAACAGCAACGCTTTCAGCCCGCCTATATCAGATACATCGATGTGATTGGTTAATATTCTGGATCAGGGGAATCGGGGAGTGATGCTGCGTTCCGAGTATTCTCTGCGAACCGACTCGGATCTCGGATCTGACGCCACGCCCACACTTCAAGCGTTTTATTATTTCGCTCGGTGGTTGGAGGAAAACATGGACGCCACCCGGAAAGCTGTTGTCGCGGTAGCATTGGCAGAGGACCAGGTGCTCCAAAATAGGTAGGCTATAGGCCATAGGCAGAGATACGGACACAGTAAGGTATTGCAGTAATACGAGTGATTGAAATTGCCATTTAAACCACCAAAGTGGTCCAAGCACAATGAAAACAGTTCATACTTCAAGTCACAATGGGCGCAGCCATCTTGAATTCTGTCTCGGAATTTTGCTCGGTCACCACTGAGTTCAACCGAGATGGCGAGTTCGCCGTCCGAGGAAAAGGGGCGTGTTTTGTGCGTGTCGCTAGGCAACGGATGGATAATAAAACGCAGCATGAGTATTACCCATAGACATCTTATAGCATAGACAGAGCATTGGCTGCTGGGACGCGAGAAATACGGCCGCCATCTTGGAGTGGTCAACCGGGAGCAGCATCAGCAGCAGAAACAGGATGCCGGGCTGTTGTTCAGCGTATTCCTGCTCAAATCGGCGGACAATCCATAATAGGAATCGGGGGATTACTTTTCACAAGTAAGATTTAACATTACCGTACTATTGGTATAATTAGTATTGAATAATAAAACACGCCAAACCATGTGGCCTTTATCATAGCTACACGTATGACAAAAAAACGCATGAAAATCAGTGGTATTCAGTGAGGTATGATTAATTAAATTAATCAGAGATTAATTTAATCTCTGATTAATTTGGGGGAATGGTCAGAGATTCAGAGGAAGCGGGCAGGAGCGGGATGAAGAAAACATTCCCGCGCAGGTCTCGACTACATACATATTATACATCAAAACGAGGTTATATCTCCTATGGAATATCCAAGTAATACTCTCCATACTCTTCAAGATATTAGACTTGAAAAGGTTCCAATACTCATCTACTGTACCAATGTAAACAACAGACTGAACAAGCTGAGCTCACATACAGGCTGGAAATTAAATGTTGGTACCATAGTATAGAACTGTTTCATACATACTATACATAAACAGATTTGTACACCTAATAACCTAAACAAACATACACAATATACATGAACACAGAAAGATACACACAAGTCCACATTTGAATCATCATAGATATATGTTGAATATGGGGAATGGGTTAACCTAGCGATTGTTGGTGCTTTGCACATGCTTCTATGACCATCCTTATTTTTCCGACAGCGATATATTGTTTCACTTTCTTACGACAAACGTAGGTGTAAGTCGCTTTGAATAAAAGCGTCTCCTAAATGCCCGGAATGTAAATAAATGACCGGACGTCACCTCCTGCTGTGTGGGTGGACTTTCAATCTCAATAGTTAGTGTGTGTTGTGAGGAATCAAACTAAACAGACACCTACACTTCTTTAGATCTGGTTTCAGCCTCCACACTCCACCGTGCTCCACACTGGGGGGGAAACAAAGTGAAAGCAGCATGTTGAAACATTCACCTTCATCAACTGCTGTCTCATTACTTTCGACCAGGGCAGGCGCTAACCATTTTTGTGCTCTAGGCGCAGGCTTTGAATTGGGCCCTAGGCGAGACCTCCGAGCGGGAGGGGGGGGGAGGGGAGGGTTCAGTATGGGTTTCAATCCGCACTGACATTTAATCCCCTGTTCCCTCCCTTGTCCGTTCCATTTGGGAAAATGTTTAATTTCGCTTATTTTATTTATGTATTACTTGCTTATATGTGCGCCCAACACATTTGCAGCCCTAGGCGATCGCCTAGGGCGGCTATGCCGATCGCCGGCCCTGCTTTCGACACAACATGAGTTACAGCTGCCTTTCAAACCACTTCAACTATCAGCATCCTTAGAATCCTTCTAAGAGACATTGTCCCTGAGTGGTGAGCTGTCCTCTCCATACCTGAGAGCGTTCAGTCTCCAGCGTGGATCCTCCAGTCCAGCAGAGAGCATCATAGATCCAGAGTCTCCTGGGTGATTGTAGCTCAGGTCCAGTTTTCTCAGAT
Organism: Gadus morhua; assembly: GCF_902167405.1. Classification (NCBI taxonomy): domain Eukaryota; kingdom Metazoa; phylum Chordata; class Actinopteri; order Gadiformes; family Gadidae; genus Gadus; species Gadus morhua. The sequence goes on from NC_044059.1 coordinate 11,119,192, forward strand.
GGGAGGGGTTGGAGATCAGAGCTAAGGCCAGAAAAGCACAGCCTTCCTGTGTGACTAGGCAGCCAGACAAGCTACACACACACACGCACGCGCACACACACACACACACACACACGCACACACGCACGCACGCACGCACCCACGCACCCACGCACGCACGCACGCACGCACGCACACACGCACGCACGCACGCACGCACGCACACACACACACACACACAGGTGTGAATTATTACTTTTCTGGATGTGAATCAGTTAAATACCTTCTGATAGTGAACTTTGTGGTGTAATTGCTGGACCATTGAGTAAAACTGACCTGAGAGTTTCCAGTCTACAGTGTGGACTCCCCAGTCCAGCAGAGAGCAGCTTGACTCCTGAATCATGCAGATCATTGGTACTCAGGTCCAGCTCTCTCAGACTAGAGGAGTTGGAGCTGAGAACTGAGGCCAGAGCTTCACAGCATCTCTCTGAGAGATGACAGCAATTCAGCCTTGGCACAAAATAAACAGAACGTGTAAGGAACTGTGATTATAATAACTTAAATCTTTTAGGAATTGTGTTGAAATATTTCATTAGAAATGTTTGATTAATTTAACAAATAGATCCTTAAATGTAAATTCAATATTTTGCGTAAAATGTTGAACATTCGAAAGATATTTTGAGGTGTTTAAAAATGTTTTTCAATATTAACTTTTTATTATAGAATTATTGGTATTGTGTTGCGTGTATTGCACAGGTAGTTGTTTTAACTACACCTACAGATAGGTTTTGTATATTGTCATAGTCTAATTATTCTATATTATGTATATTATGCTATATTATATTATTAGTGAACCTACAGAGATTTTTTGGAGTCTTTGACCAGTGGCAACAGCCTCAGAAGACCTTCATCTGAAGCACAGTATTTCTTCAGGTCAAACACCTCTAGCTTCTTTTCTGATGTCAATAAGATGAAGACCAGAGCTGACCACTGACCAGGGGAGAGAGTTCCTCTTGAGATTCTTCCTGATGTTAGGAGCTGTTGGATCTCCTCCACTAGAGAACGGTCATTTAGCTCATTCAGACAGTGGAACAGATTGATGCTTCTCTCTGGTGAGAGAGATCTCCATTTAACTTCTTCTTGATGTAACGGACTGTTGGCTGACTGCCCTTCGAGCTACTCCCCGTCTGTCCCAGCAGACCTCGCAGGAGAATCTGATTGCTCTTCAAAGAGAGGCCCATGAGGAAGCGGAGAAACAAGTCCAGGTGTCCGTTCTCACTCTGTAAGGCCTTGTCCACAGCAATCTGGTAGAGGCGGAGGAGTTTATCTTTCCCGGATGTTGGTTGTTCTTCTGAGAGCAGATTGACCCCAGTTTTGATGAAGGACTTAAAGACATAAAAGGCAGCCAGAAACTCCTGGATGCTCAGATGGACAAAGCAGAAAACCTTGCCCTGGTACAGATCACACTCCTCTTTAAAGATCTGAGTGAACACTCCTGTGTGGGAGGCAGTCGTGATATCAATGTCACACTCTGCCAGGTCTGACTCGTAGAAGATCAGGTTGCCTTCCTCCAGCTGGTTAAAAGCCAGTTTTCCCAGAGAAGCAATGATCTCCCTGCTCTCTGAACTCCAGTCTGGATCTGTTTCAGCTCTCCCATGGTACTTCCTGTCCCCCTGTATGGACAGAACCCTCAGGAAGTGACTGTACATCTGAGTCACGGTCTTGGGCATCTCTTATTTTTTTGGATGCTTTAAAGATGGCCTCCAGAACTGTAGCTGTGATCCAACAGAAGACGGGGATGTGACACATGATGTGGAGGCTCCGTGATGTTTTGACATGGGAAATAATTGTGCTGGCCAGTGTCTCCTCTGTGAATCTCTTCCTGAAGTATTATTATCTCGCTCGGTGGTTGGAGGAAAACATGGACGCCACCAGGAAAGCTGTTGTCGTGGTAGCATTGGCAGAGGACCAAGCGCTCCAAAATAAGTAGGCTATAGGCCATAGGCAGAGATACGGACGCAGTAAGGTATTGCAGTTATACGAGTGATTGAAATTGCCATTTAAACCACCAAAGTGGTCCAAGCACAATGAAAACAGTTCATACTTCAAGTCACAATGGGCGCAGCCATCTTGAATTCTGTCTCGGAATTTTGCTCGGTCACCACTGAGTTCAACCGAGATGGCGAGTTCGCCGTCGAAGGAAAAGGGGCGTGTTTTGTGCGTGTCGTTAGGCAACGGATGGATAATAAAACGCAGCATGAGTATTACCCATAGGCATCTTATAGCATAGACAGAGCATTGGCTGCTGGGACGCGAGAAATACGGCCGCCATCTTGGAGTGGTCAACCGGGAGCAGCATCAGCAGCAGAAACAGGATGCCGGGCTGTTGTTCAGCGTATTCCTGCTCAAATCGGCGGACAATCCATAATAGGAATCGGGGGATTACTTTTCACAAGTAAGATTTAACATTACCGTACTATTGGTATAATTAGTAGACCTCCGAGCGGGAGGGGGGGGGGGAGGGGAGGGTTCAGTGTGGGTTTCAATCCGCACTGACATTTAATCCCCTGTTCCCTCCCTTGTCCGTTCCATTTGGGAAAATGTTTAATTTCGCTTATTTTATTTATGTATTACTTGCTTGTATGTGCGCCCAACACATTTGCAGCCCTAGGCGATCGCCTAGGGCGGCTATGCCGATCGCCGGCCCTGCTTTCGACACAACATGAGTTACAGCTGCCTTTCAAACCACTTCAACTATCAGCATCCTTAGAATCCTTCTAAGAGACATTGTCCCTGAGTGGTGAGCTGTCCTCTCCATACCTGAGAGCGTTCAGTCTCCAGCGTGGATCCTCCAGTCCAGCAGAGAGCATCATAGATCCAGAGTCTCCTGGGTGATTGTAGCTCAGGTCCAGTTTTCTCAGATGGGAGGGGTTGGAGATCAGAGCTGAGGCCAGAGAAGCACAGCCTTCCTGTGTGACTAGGCAGCCAGACAAGCTACACACACACACGCACGCGCACACACACACACACACACGCACGCACGCACGCACGCACGCACGCACGCACGCACGCACGCACGCACGCACGCACGCACGCACACACGCACGCACGCACGCACGCACGCACGCACACACACACACACAGGTGTGAATTATTACTTTTCTGGATGTGAATCAGTTAAATACCTTCTGATAGTGAACCTTGTGGTGTAATTGCTGGACCATTGAGTGAAACTGACCTGAGAGTTTCCAGTCTACAGTGTGGACTCCCCAGTCCAGCAGAGAGCAGCTTGACTCCTGAATCATGCAGATCATTGGTACTCAGGTCCAGCTCTCTCAGACTAGAGGAGTTGGAGCTGAGAACTGAGGCCAGAGCTTCACAGCATCTCTCTGAGAGATGACAGCAATTCAGCCTTGGCACAAAATAAACAGAACGTGTAAGGAACTGTGATTATAATAACTTAAATCTTTTAGGAATTGTGTTGAAATATTTCATTAGAAATGTTTGATTAATTTAACAAATAGATCCTTAAATGTAAATTCAATATTTTGCGTAAAATGTTGAACATTCGAAAGACATTTTGAGGTGTTTAAAAATGTTTTTCAATATTAACTTTTTATTATAGAATTATTGGTATTGTGTTGCGTGTATTGCACATGTAGTTGTTTTAACTACACCTACAGATATGTTTTGTATATTGTCATAGTCTAATTATTCTATATTATGTATATTATGTTGTGTGTATTGTGATACATATTATTAGTGAACCTACAGAGATTTTTTGGAGTCTTTGACCAGTGGCAACAGCCTCAGAAGACCTTCATCTGAAGCACAGTATTTCTTCAGGTCAAACACCTCTAGCTTCTTTTCTGATGTCAATAAGATGAAGACCAGAGCTGACCACTGACCAGGGGAGAGAGTTCCTCTTGAGATTCTTCCTGATGTTAGGAGCTGTTGGATCTCCTCCACTAGAGAACGGTCATTTAGCTCATTCAGACAGTGGAACAGATTGATGCTTCTCTCTGGAGAGAGACCTCCATTTAACTTCTTCTTGATGTAACAGACTGTTGGCTGACTGCCCTTCGAGCTACTCCCTGTCTGTCCCAGCAGACCTCGCAGGAGAATCTGATTGCTCTTCAAAGAGAGGCCCATGAGGAAGCGGAGAAACAAGTCCAGGTGTCCATTCTCACTCTGTAAGGCCTTGTCCACGGCACTCTGATAGAGAATGAGTATATCTTCCATGCAGGTTGGTTGTTCTTCGGAGAGAAGATTGACCCCAGTTTTGAGAAAGAACTGAAAGACATAGAGGGCAGCCAGAAACTCCTGGATGCTCAGATGGACAAAGCAGAACACCTTGTCATGGTACAGCCCACACTCCTCTTTAAAGATCTGGGTGAACACTCCTGTGTGAGAGGCTGCCCTGATATCAATGTCACACTCTGCCAGGTCTGACTCGTAGAAGATCAGGTTGCCTTTCTCCAGCTGGTTAAAAGCCAATTTTCCCAGAGAAACAATGATCTCCCTGCCCTCTGAACTCCAGTCTGGATCTGTTTCAGCCCTCCCATGGTACTTCCTGTCCCCCTGTATGGACAGAACCCTCAGGAAGTGACTGTACATCTGAGTCACGGTCTTGGGCATCTCCTTTATTTTTTTGGATGCTTTAAAGATGGCCTCCAGAACTGTAGCTGTGATCCAACAGAAGACGGGGATGTGACACATGATGTGGAGGCTCTGTGATGTTTTGACATGGGAAATAATTGTGCTGGCCAGTGTCTCCTCTGTGAATCTCTTCCTGAAGTACTCCTCCTTCTGTGGGTCAGTGAACCCTCTCACCTCTGTCACCCTTTCAACACACTTAGCAGGGATCTGATTGGCTGCCGCAGGGCGTGTGGTTATCCAGATGTGAGCGGAGGGAAGCAGGTCGCCCTTGATGAGGTTTGTCAGCAGCACGTCCAACGGGGTCGGCTCTGTGACATCAGTCAGGATCGGGTTGTTTTGGAAGTCCAGAGGAAGTCGACACTCATCCAGACCATCCAAGATGAAGACAACTTTGAACCGGTCGAATCTGCAGATTCCTGCCTCTTTGGTCTCAATAAAAAAGTGATGAAGAAGTTCAACCAAGCTTAAGTCCTTCCCTTTCATTAAATTCAGCTCTCTGAAAGTGAGGAGAAATGTGAAATGGATGTCTTGGTTGGTTTTGCCTTCAGCCCAGTCCAGAGTGAACTTGTGTGTTAAGATGGTTTTTCCAATGCCGGCCAATCCAGTTGTCAATATTGTTCTGATTGGTTGATCTTGTCCAGGTAAGGGTTTAAAGATGTCTTCACATCTGATTGGTGTTTCCTCCTTGGCTGGTTTTCTGGAAGCTGCTTCAATCAGTCTGACCTCATGTTCCTTGTTGACCTCTCCACTGACTCTCTCTGTGATGAAGAGCTCTGTGTAGACGTCATTCAGAGGTGTTGGCTTTCCTGCTTTAGCGCATGCCTCAAACATGAACCTCAACTTCTCCTTCTGATGAGATTTGATGTTACTTTGGCACTGAACAGCAGCAGATCCTAAATTACAAAATAACACAAGACAACACTGAGTGGATGGTGACATCAGTGGAACAAATTATCCTCATGCAATGGTTTGTATGAAGTTGTACAAAAATTATCCACAAATTTTCGTACCATTCATCCAAACTAACATCAGCATTCTTATTGGAATATGAACTCTTTTGATAGAGATTAATTATTACAAATCTATATCAATTCTTTCGGGTCTTGCCAGCAAATACAAACATGGCTGATTTTACCGTTGTTTAAGCATAAGAATGCATTTTGATGTTGACTGGTGACTTTTCGTAAGATATCATGTGAATTTGTACAAGACCAGCGTGTGAGTGAAAACATGTCAATATTTCCTGTTAAATTATCAACATAATGATATTTAGTCGCTTCATTCCATGAGGTCGGAGAAGCCGGTTGTGAAAAGGAATGCATGTTACAGATTCAAAATTTTCATGTTTATTCTGTTATTTACGTGGCAATATGATTGTTGTAGCTAACCTAAATGAAAGAAATTTGAGAAAAATACAATAATTATTTACAAAATAGCACTATTTAATCATGTCCCCCAGTTTTTTTCCAACCCTGTAACAGCATACCAATCCTCCCCTATTAAAAAAAAATGGTTCAGTTCCAACTTCCTCAATACCCAGGAAGTGACATCACTCAATCTTTTCCCGCTCACACGGTCAAGAGAGGTAGGTGTTATCCTACTTTCTTACCGATATTTCATTTTTTTTATCGTCAGATTGACATCGTCTAGATCAACCTTTCAACACTGTTTGGGAAAAAAGCAAACAATTGTCTTGGAAAAATATATTAATTTATTTTTCTCCTCATGCCATATACTGCTCCATTCCCTAAAGCTAATGTGGTATTAGGGCTACTTTTAGCTAAAATCTTCAACCCTGTAACAATCAACCCCCAAACAATCAACAAAAAACACTGTTACGGGGTTGAATCATTGTTACAAGGTTGAAAGTTGGACTATTCTTAAGCCAGCCAGCCAGCCCCTGTTCTCTAAATGTTATTGCATGTTCATTATTTTCACATATAAGATGGCTAAATCAAATGCAGAGAGGCAGAGAGAGTACAGGGCGAGAAGAAATGCAGATCCACAGAGAAGGGAAGAATACCTCAAGAAAGAGGATGAGCGATTGGAAAGATATACCATAGCAGGGGAAAAAAAATCAACCCATTACCTGGCCGAGAGAGCTCAAAGAAATAAGCGGAAGGTGACAGAAAAGGAAAGCTGAGACTGACAACAGTGGGCCTCTAGCCCCTCCATATACTCCTAAGAGAGACATTCAAGATGCATTGCAAGCCAGACCAGGGTCTTCACGGTGAGGGGAATACGTGGTTAGAAATAGTGCTTGGATTTAATTATGATAACTTGTTTAAAAAACATTGCTATCTACACTATCTGTTATTCCAGTAGCTCCTAAGAACTGTAATTGCTATGTCACTACTAATGTAACTACTAATCTGAACAACTAATGAACCCCTTTGTTTGTATTTTTTTGATTTTGTCTTAGTCATTCAACAGGCAAGAAAACAACCAGAAAAGCAAGAGACAAACTGCACAAACAAATAGAAGAACTAAAAAGGGAACTCAAGCATCAGAAGGATCAGAAAGAAAAATACAAGAAAAAAGACTCCAGCGAGCAAACAAGAATAAAGACTCTCCCAGGTCCAAAGTCTGTCAGCTGCTGAAGAATTGTACTGTGAACAGCAAGTTTATGAAAACTTTGCTGCATCATGAAGCCCTTATTCGTGACATTAGGAGGAAGTACAAGAATGCCAGAAATGAAAAAGAAAAAAATGTGTTGCAGGGGTTGTTGTAGGGAAGATAGTCAAGAAATACAGGCTGCAGAGGTGGTCTGAGAAAGCACTGGCTTTTCAAAGAAAAGCAGGACCTCGTGTAAGAATGAAGACCTGAGTAATAACTCCAGCCGACAAGCATACAACAGGTACACTGATGAATCCCTGGTGAGCAAGGTGAAGACATTCTTCTGAAGAGATGATGTTAGTCGGATGATGACGGGCAAAAAGCAAATAAAAACAATGAAGAAAATTAAAATGCAAAAACGATTCCTTATAGACACATTGAAAAACCTTCACAGGAGGTTTCTGTCAAATTTCCTACGCCTCATTTTGCCGGCTGCGACCCTTTTGGGTTGTCCACCCCTCACTTTCCAACTGCGACACATGCCAGTGCAGGTTACATGAAAACCTGGGCTTTCTGCCTGACAAGCTTTATCAGCTTAAGCTGATTGAAACTTCAAATTTAGAGTGCCTAACAGAACTTGTGTGCTGTAACATTGGCAGCAAGGCCTGCATGTACGGAGAATGCGACGATTGCAAAAACAGAATCGTTCCCCTTTTCAGCTCATATAATAGAGCTTGCATAGAGGTTCCACGCACACCTCACTAAGTTTAAAAAAAGCATCTCTTCAACATTAGGCAACAGTATGCCTACTACCATGGATTGCGCAGCTGCATGGTCAATGATGAATGCCTTATCCAAATTGACTTCTCTGAGAACTGTTCTTGTAAGTACAGCAATGAAATTCAGTCAGTACACTTTGGATCATCCCACCAACAGGCCACGCTTCACACAGGGGTCATCTATGTTGATGGAACCCAAGAGCCTACCTGCTTTACCTCCATCTCACCATACAAGCACCAGACAACACACCCAGAGGTGTCTGTTTTGCATTTCTTTAGCGATGGGCCACGTACCCAGTACAAGCAGAAAGGAAACTTTTTCCTCTTCAGTACAGAGCTTGACGAGGACTTAGGGGGACCTGAAATTTTTTCGAATCAAGTCGCGGCAAAGGAGCACCAGATGGTGTTGGTGCTGCCTTAAAGAGATCAGCAGACAACCTCATTAGCCGTGGCCAGGACATCAGCAATACTTATGAGCTCTTCTCCGAGACAGACACTTCGATCAAATTATATTTTATCGAAGATGAAGCTGTTGAGCAGGCACTTCAAAGGATGCCATCCACCATTCCACCAATCCAAGGAACCATGCGCATCCATCAGGTCATTACTCCTGCTCGAGGGGAGATAACATCGCGAGATGTCAGCTGCATGTGCTCCACCTATCGAAAGCTTGAATGTGAGTGCTGGAATACAAAGCATTTCAGCTTTGTGGGGAAAGTCCCAGCTACTGTGTCGCCAGCTGCTGTATCACAAGTGAAGGAAGAAATCAATTGGGATGACTCAGAGGTAATAGGGGAGTGGTGTGTGCTCATTTATGATGAAGCCTTGTATTCAGGAACAATCCTTGCCACAGACAAAACCAACGTTCAAGTCAAATGTATGCACCATGCTGGAGTAACCAAAAACAGGTTCCTTTGGCCTCTACAAGAGGATGTTTTTTGGTATCCATTTAATGATGTGCTTGAGCTCATCCCGCCTCCTCAGCCCGTGACAGGTCGTGATTCACGTCACATGCAAATTCAAAAAGAGATCTGGGACAGACTGTCCGACTAAAGGATGAAAGAACGATAAATAGCAGCAACAACATATCAGATAAGAAAAGAGACCATCGACATTCACATTCATACATCCAACTTATTAGTTCAGAGTTTGGTTCATGCTCAGTTCGTTTTTCATTTTTAAAATTATTCCAATGAGATATATTTTGTATACAGCATTCAGCCTAAGCTGTCTTTCTTAATTGTTCTTCTCATAGGACAGATCTGTTCAAGTTAAATGTGATGTTACTTTTAAATATTGTTAAATATTAGGCTACATACCTAATGATATGTTTCTTTCCTCTTGTTTGTTTTAATGAATTAATTAAATTTACATTTGATTGAATGTTGTGTCATTCATTCAACCCTGTTATTGTTTGTTCAAAAAAAAATTGAACTGAATGCTGAAATGCAAGTTAAATGTAGAAAATATATGAAAACCAAATCTAATGTTTATGTTAGAGTATATTTTCATGATTTATAAAGACCGCTTTTACATTAAGTTGCCATATCCTACTTGACTGTCAAATTATTATGGTTTGGAATCAACTAAAAAACTTAAATAAATTAATTCACACAAGGGACAGGTGATAACCAAGGCACTAGAATAATACATTTCAATTTGTTTTAGATATAAATTTCATACGGAAATCAAATTGTCCAGTTACAGGGTTGAACTTAAAACAACCTAAGTGACAAACAAATTCATAATAATGTTTGGGATTTCATGCCTAGGGTGGGAAAACAAATTTTCTAAGAGGTTCAAATAGCTAAGAGGTTCAAATAACCCTATATATCTGGACCAAACCATTTAACCTGATACCCCCACAATAACCCTATATATCTGGACCAAATCATTGAAACTGATATCCCCCCAATAACCCTACATATCTGGACCAAACCATTTAACCTGATATCCCCCAATAACCCTACATATCTGGACTACACCATTTAACCCAGAATCTGAAAGATCTCAAAATTTAATGTAGAAGTGTAGAAATCTCACATTATTAAATATAATTGCAGAACATATAAGAATCTCATACCGCTCTTCAAAAATAATAATTCTTCTCTGTTTTCAAGATAAGGGTATCTACTGCCCTTCAAAATAATTGTCTCCTCCGTCTAAATAAGAGACTACCGTATTGGTCCGAATATAAGACAGCCTTTTTTCCCCTCGAAATAGGTCCGAAAAAGTCGGGTCGTCTTATATTCGGGGTCTAGTATTCAGAGCGCAGTTTCTCTTCTTCGCCTCTACATTTAAATGTCAATACACATTCGCGGCCGCAGGTGGCGCCAGGAATTGGTACCGGGAAGAAGTAGTCCAGCGTCCTTAACAACCAGACCGTTACCGGTGTTTAAAGACATTTAGAGACAAGTGGCTCAAAAGTGGGTCAGGTCAATCAACAACAGCGGAGGAGCTATGTTGCCAATTTTTAAATAATGGTCGTCAATAAGGCAGAGTGAAGTAACAACTGCCAAGCTGCCAAGAAGTTCGGGGTCACGGAGTGTAACGTAAGAAGATGGCGAGCACCAAAACAACGTCTCAAAGATGTCAACAGTCAGCGCAAATCCTACCGTGGTCCTCAAAGTGGTCGTTTCAGTGAGGTTGACCGGAGAGTTTTTGAATACGTCAGAGAAAAAGCGCTTCGGGAGGAGCCGGTGGAAGCGGAGCAGCTGGGGAGCGATGACAGCGAGAGCGAACACAGCGGGGCAGAGGACGCGTGTGAGGGATAGAGAGACATCGGAGGAGAAATTTGGCGAATTTTAGTTTCGTTTAGTTAAATATGTGGCCTGTATTTTTCTCTGTTTCTTTAAAAATATTCACAATGTTGCTTGATTATTGCTTGATATTCATTTTGAATCATACTGGACATATTTTGCCTTGAAAGTGCCGTGGCCTTTACTGGCATTATTATTATTGTCATTAATATAACAAGTGTTTAATTCACTGTGTTTTTAATATTGTTATTAAGAAAAGAAATGAAGTTTGTGGTCTACAAATCTTTTTTTCGAAATGTTTGTGTTGAAAAACGTGGGTCGTCTTATAGTCAGGGTCGTCTTATATTCGGACCAATACGGTAATACCGCCCCACAGTGTGTCGGCCAGTTCCTCCTTGTTCATCTCAATCAGGCAGAGTTTTGTGATGTCTATCACTCCCTCTATGGCGCATTGGCACGCCTCCTTTGCTCCTCGTTCTTACCTTCCAGCTCCACCTCCTCCTCCCTCTGACTCTCTGAGCATTGTGGGTAATCTGAGAAGGGATCCCATAGCTCCTTGTCTGGAAAAGCGTGTGTGCTCTCCTCAGCCCTCTGGAACAGAACAAACATTAATGAGAACTTTACTCTGAACTAACTGAGGACATCAGAAAAATCTGACCTGGATTCACATCCCGCTGGTCTAAAGAGGAATGCCTGGAGACTATTAGCACTACGAGAGATGCTTTCTAATGTTCCTGTAGAGCTAAAGGGAATGTATTGTTGGAAACACCTTGATCAGCTTTGTTTGATGCTGCTGTACTGTCCGAGCACTGGTAACCTTTGACCTCTCCTGGTGTCTGTGGAGAACAAGCACACACACACATAAACATACAGACACACACTTTGGATCTATTTTTCTTGACTTGCTTACATTAAGTCGGATAAATCCTCTTCTGTTTGAAACTCCTTCCTCTGCTTTTTGGTGGGGCGTCCATCTTTCAATTCAGGAGGTCGATCCAAAGACCGGTCACTCTTCATGGAGTCACAGCTGGGTCCAGGTAAGTCTGCTCTCGCCTGCTGGACTCTTCTAGAAAAACAAGATCAGGATTTATCGATATTTGATGTATGCTGTATATTTATATTCTCTGATAAATCCTCACCTCTTCTCAATAGACGGATTTCCCTCTTTAAATGTGCCAGGTGGAGTCATAGACCGGTCACGCTTCATGGATAGACAGCTGGGTCCAGGGGAGTCTACTATCCCCTGTAGGAATCTTCTAGAAAATAAGGACCAGGATATATTGATGTTTGATAGATGCTTTGTATTTATAATTTCTGATAAATCTTCACCTCTTCTCGATAGACGGATTTCCCTCTTTAAACACTTCAGGAAGATCCATAGAGCGGTCACTCTTCGTGGAGACACAGCTGGGTCCAGGGGAGTCTGCTCTCTCCTGCTGCTCTGGGCTTCAACACAACAAACACAGCGTTTACTAATGATGGGGTCATGATATATCACTGCTGAGCTCTGAGATGGACGACAGTCACAGACAGTGAGATCCTCTTCTTACCTCTTATCTTTGCTCCGGAGGCCATGTTCCCCAGACAGAGTGGTCTTAGAGGTAGGACCCCCCTCCTCTCTCTCCTCATCCATAGTCGTCTGGAGACCTGGACACAAACACAACTACATATTGTTCCTGCAGACATTCAGCGTTTGTTTATTCTCTTCTTTTATAAAAGCTGTTTGTTGCTGCTCACAGGGAAGTATCAATATCAAGTTCAGAATGCGTGTATCATACCTACTGTTCCCTGTGCTGGTTAAACCGCTCTGAAGACATGTCCATATATGGACTTCCTCATGTCGTATGACATCACACCCACATCTATGCTGCAGGCACACAGAGAACTAGAACAAGATGACGTGTAAACAACTTCACCAAAACAAGATGGCCGTCTTCCAGTCTTATGATGATATGACCGATCATAATTCAAATAAAACAACTGTTCTATCCTAAGTACCTTTTAAGTCACCCAAGGACACTTGTGATATGAGACAAAACCTGTATAACCCCTACCGGCTCCTTAATGAACTCTCTGTACTGCCTAAACACACCTGGTCCTTAATGACCTGTATCTGCATTCACTGTCAGTCCCTTTAGATAAAGAATCTGCAAAATCATTCAACAGTAATTTTGACAAAGAGCCATACATCCATATATTGACAGAAAACCAACCATCAACCTACTGATACAAATCAAAGTTCTGCATATTTAGGATATATCAGGGATCAGAGTTGAGTACAGTACCTTAGCCTTCTTCCTGCTGTAGTGAAGTGAGCCACACCAAACAGTCCGACTCATAACAAGAAAATGATGCTGTGAACCAACCAGTTGGACCAGTTCCCCTCCCAGTTCATACTCCTCTCAGACTTGCCTCCAATGGGCTGCTGTTCGATGACCTCACTCAATGATGAAGACTAATCACTTTATTAAAATATGAACGATGGACAGAGAGCTCCGATGTCTACAAGCTCAGACAGAGAAAAACAAAGAGACACTTGATAGTTCAGGCAGTATGTGGAGCCACTCAGTCACTGATGCAGAGTCCTTCTACACCTTAGAACCAACAGGAACGCAGTCAATTTAATAAACTAAAGATCATTTTCTCCAAACACTTACTCCAACAAATTAGAGCAACAAGTAATTAAGTTTGAACAGCATATTTACCGTATGAGTGTTCTCGTTGGCTTGGATTCTTTGTGTGCTTTTAATTCCCCATCTTGCTGCACCCTTTACAGGCAGGCATTCAGCACACCTTTAGTCTGATTAGAATCAGTACAGTGTACAAACATTCTAACGTGATGTCATTCAGCATTCAGAAGCAGGTACTAAATGAAATACAGACTGGATTGTTACGACCTCAAAAATTGATCCTTTGGAACATTTGAACATTGATGTAGAAATGGAAAATTTCTACATGACTGCAGCTGCTGATGTGACAGAATAAACGGTTATACAAGGTATTTAGGAGAAATAAGACCTTGAACAGCATAGTATATGTAGTGTTATCATTAATAATAGTTATGTTTCTATCATAGCAGGGTTATTTTCTCTTTAGTGATTAATCTGGTTGGGTTGGATTCTTGTGTTCCTCCATCTTGCTACAACATCTACAGGCTGGTATTCAGCAACACACACCCTTAGTCTCACTAAATCAGTACAGTGTATCAACATTGTAACGTGACGTCATTCAGTATCCAGTAGTTTGTGGAGGCAGCGAGGAGAGAAGTAGTCATAAACTTTTTATTTGTTGCTTCTCATCAGGAGACCCTATGAAAGCAGGCAGTATTAAAGTGTGTGGTATGTCTCTGTATATGTAAAGGCATGCATGGCCAATATCCACTCCCATTAATACCTGTGTCAAAACCCATTATACCCTATTTTATTGATGTAAGGGAGGGCAGGGGGGGTACCCTTGCCTCTCTTACATTGTTTCACAATCTGTGAAACAAGTACCTTGTTTCACAGATTGTTTTCATTTCACTTTATGTATGAGGTGTACTGTATATCTATAGCTCAAAATCAAAAAAATAAATCATGAAAAAAAGTATGTAAAGTGTGGGCCTACTAATTTAGATAAGTAGGCCCATAGTCTCTATTGTGTAGCAAAGACAGACTTCCATGACTATGTGTCAGCAGGTGCGTGTTTTGAGGTCTTGAGAAACATCTGCTGAGCTTGGAGGATTTAAACTGAAGAAACAGGAAGTAGAATCATCTGCTGAACACCACAGGTGCAGTTTGTGTCGTTTCGGAGGCTCATTGAACCCTCTAGTGGCCGCAGCCAAAACTGCATTTGGGGGTTTTAAATATCCTGATAATGAATCCTTCTTTGTTGTCATGCCTTGCCCTATAATAACCAACACAAAGTGTTAACTCGTCGTGTGACTGATTATCTTAATGAAACAGGTCCTGGTCTGATTCTACGGTGGCCTGCATGGGCCCTCTCCCACGCGCACCCAGGCAGAGAAGGAGAGGTCCCTTCTTCTATAGCTCAGCACCACCGCCTCAGACACAGACCTCTGTGTGTTTCAACATGGAGGCTCAGGGTCCTGTTAGACGCCACGGGGGAGGTGGTGTATCAACCAGCCTGCCAGGCTCATCTCTGGAGAGACGCCAGTAGCTGGGGTCTGTTTCCTGTCGGGTCTCTTCTAGAATTCTCTCCATTTTCCGTCACTCTTCGGGCGTTTGAGTCTGATATGGAAATGCACTTGCTGGTATCCTGTTTATTAATGTTGGTGTAGACAAAGCATCTGTTGTGCTGTTTATTGTGTGATTGGTTACCTTCCATGAAGCGCACGCGCGGGTAGATTTGACCAGGCATATGGGGGCGTGGCAGGAGTGCCTCTACGTAGATGATTTCCCGGAAATGTGAACAAGTGAATCGCAAACGTTGTCCCGAGTGTTTAACGCTCTGCACAGCCACCCCAGACTGTCAGCAGGGAATACGTCGAAATGCATGTACGTCATTATTTGACACTTTAGTATGGTTAAACATGACTATCAATCATTATAACAACGCTTATAGGTCATAAAAGTCGAAAAAGCATAATAGGTCCCCTTTAAAGTGTAAACTGATCCTCTGCTGAACATACGAGAACATTCAGTGAATCCACAAGTTGTTTATTACCATTATGCTTTATTAACCAGTACAACAGAAAAATAGTCCCTTACATCTACACAATAAACACAAGGACTCAGCAGCAGACATTATAAATCATAAACAGGTGCACATATCTTTAATAACTGAACATGTTCTGCTGCTGTGTTGCTCCCGACAGAACACAAGGAATCAATACGCATTCGCATGCGTCATTCACAACATGATCAATAGCTTTTCCCAGACCACTTTCATTATGAATATAATATAAATCTGCTTTGAATCAGGTTCCATGTTAGGCTTATCAAAATATAAACTGGTATCAGAGCCCTTTAGTTTGAAACTGTTATCATCAGAGACCTTTAGTTTGAAAATGTTAAGGTCTGAACATATTGTAGAGTAAACATGTTTTGATTTACAATCAATCAATATTGATTGAACAATCAATCAATCTTTTTGAAACCTGCTTAACCCTATGGAACATTTTAAAGTTATTTTAAGTCTCTTTCTCCTCCCTTCATGGTTTATAAAGCTAAACTTTTTAGAATCAAAATATAATGTAGAATTGAGTATAGTATAGTATTAGTATTTGAATCAATAAAACACAGTGACTGTGTATATTCATATGTGTTTATTCATGTGTGTGTGTGTGTGTGTGTGTGTGTGTGTGTGTGTGTGTGTGTGTGTGTGTGTGTGTGTGTGTGTGTATTCATACATGCGCATGTGCATGGATGTGAGAGTATTCATACATGTGTGTGTGTGTGTGTGTGTGTGTGTGTGTGTGTGTGTGTGTCTGCATGTGTGTTGTTTGTGTGCATTAAAATATGTGTGAATGAGTATGTGCATGTGTATGCATGTGTGTGTATTCATATACAGTATGTGCGTGTGTATGTTTATATATGCATGTGTGTGCATTCATATATGTGTGTGTGTGTGTGTGTGTGTGTGTGTGTGTGTGTGTGTGTGTGTGTGTGCGTGCGTGCGTGCGTGCGTGCGTGCGTGCGTGCGTGCGTGTGTGTGTGTCTGTATGTCTGTATGTGTGTGTGTGTGTGTGTGTGTGTGTGTGTGTGTGTGTGTGTGTGTGTGTGTGTGTGTGTGTGTGTGTGTGTGTCTGTGTTGCTACAACCGACACAGAGCCACTGAGGCACCATCACCCAATAACCTCACCCCAGGGAGGAGGAGGTCCTCCTGGGTGAACGTGGACTGGAAGGTGTGGATGTGTGTCAGTGTGTCTGAGGACCCTCCTCCACCTGGGGACACTCTGTAGAAGGACAGAGTGCCAGCAGGCCGGTCCAGATAAACTCCTACTCTGGTAGAGCCAGCGGGGGGAAGAATTATGTCTGATCTTCTATTGTTGTAGTAGGCAGTGTAACCATCATCATAACATAGAAGAATCCAGGACTTGTTGTTCGATCCAAGCAGGCTGTCACACCTTGCTCCTCTCCTTGTGACTCTTCTATGTGTCACTCCTATAGCAACATCTTTGTTCCTCTCGACCTCCCAGTAACAGCGGCCAGTCAGACCCTCTCTACACAACACCTGGGGCCAGTTGTCAAATCTCTCTGGGTGATCAGGATACGACTGGTCCTCTCTAACAAGCATCACCTTTCTGTTGTCCTCGGACAGAGAGAGTCGTCTGTGGGCTGTGTTTGGGTCCAGTGTGAGTTCACAGGCATCTGAGGGAGAACAAGACATGATGAGCTGCTGAACCATGCTTCATCATCATCATCATCATCATCATCATCATCATCATCATCATCATCATCATCATCATCATCATCATAATTGCTACTGCTGTTGTGTTGCATACATCTGATTCGTGCCTCGCAAATCCCATGTGTGTTTGAGTGGTTGTCCCAGTAAAAAACATTAACGCATACACAAATGTATAAACTGCATCTACTCCCTCAACATTTACACTACATTTACATATTATTGCTCAAAACGTTCAACAGGAAGAGTTGATGGCTCCTATGGAATATCTAAGCCAAAGTCTACATTTCAAGATATTAGACTTGGAAGGGTTCCAATACACATCAATTGGAACCCAGCTGTGTAAACTACAGACTGATCCAGCTGAACTCACATACAGGCTTGAACTTAACTGTTGGTAACATAGAACTTCATACTTACTATACATACAAAGACATGTACACATACGTACACACACCTACACAAACATACTAGACATACATATACACAGGAAAACATGGCTATACAGTAAATACGTATACAAAAGAACACATACCTATACATAAGTACACATACGTATACACAAGTATACATACATAATATACGCACGTAGACATGTACACATACATACACCTACATTTTTTAAATATATATATTTGTTTGAGTTCTTTAACATTCTATATATATATAAATATATATATTTGTTTGAGTTCTTTAACATTCTATGTATATTTTTAAAAAATAACCCTTTTCTCATTTAGTTTTTGTTTTAAAAAGCACTTATTTTGAGAGCCTCTACCCCAATTTCGTTGCACTTTGTGCAATGACAATAAAGAGATTCTGATTCTGATTCGGATTCTGATGTCATGGTCCGCCCCTGGTTTTCCCATTCACCCTCTGCCACCCTGATCTCCCCTAATTAACCCAACCACCTTCATCTGTGCTCCCTATAACAGTCTATAACAGTCCTCCCCTTTCACTCAGTCCATTCCAGATTGTCTCTTGTTTCATTCAGAGCTTTCCCGCAACTCCCGATTGACTTCGTCTACTCCACTCTGCCTGTTAACGAACTCTCGCCTGTCTGACCTCCTGCCTGCCGTCCAGTCCCTGTCGATCTGTCTGCTCCTCTGTCCCCGTCTCCTGATCCACCTGCCTGACTTCCTGATATCGACCCCTCGTCTGCCTGACCTCCCTCCCGACGTCGAGTCCCTGTCGGTCTGTCTGCTCTCCAGTTCCCGACTCCCGACCTGCTCTTCTGCCCTCCCGTTGCCGACTCCTCGCCTGCTGACCCACCGACGATTCCCTGCCCACCTGTCGGGGACTTTACTGTCTGCTCTATGCCTGCCCGATCCTGTACCAGAATAAATCCTTGAAACTGTCCTACAACTGTCGTCTGTCTGTGCACTTGGGTTCTGCCTAACTCCCCCGTTACACCTACATATCTATGCAAACATAATAGACATACATACACACAAGTACAAATTTGAATGAACAGACATCACCTATATCCATCACTATATTAAGTGTGTTGAGATGAAAGAAACAGAGACTCACACTTCTTTAAACCTGGTTTCAGCGTCCACACTCCACCGTGCTCCACACTGGGGGGAAACAAAGTGAGAGCAGCATGTTGAAGAGTTTAAACCACTTCATCTAGTACAGGGTTGAATCCTTGACTCTCCTTGACTTTGAATGACATTGTCCCTCAATGGTGAGTTTTCCTCTCCATACCTGAGAGTGTCCAGTCTCCAGAGTGGATCCTCCAGTCCAGCAGAGAGCAGCGCAGCTCCTGAGTCTCCTGGGTGGTTGTAGCTCAGGTCCAGCTCTCTCAGATGAGAGGGGTTGGAGCTCAGAGCTGAGGCCAGAAAATCACAGCCTTCCTGTGTTACCAGGCAGCCAGACAATCTGCACCACACACACACACACACACACACACACACACACACACACACACAAACACACACACACACACACACACACACACACACACACACACACACACACACACACACACACACACACACACACACACACACACAAACGCAAGTGTAAAATAATACTTTTCTGGATGTAAATCTGTTAATTGTCTTCTGATATGTACCTGTTTGCACTTTGATTATTACTGACCTGAGAGTTTCCAGTGTACAGTGTGGACTCCCCAGTCCAGCAGAGAGCAGCTTCACTCCTGAATCCTGCAGATCATTGGTACTCAGGTCCAGCTCTGTCAGACTAGAGGAGTTGGAGCTGAGAACTGAGGCCAGAGCTTCACAGCATCTCTCTGACAGATGACAGCCATTCATCCTTCACACACAATTAACAGAACATGTCAGAAACTGTGATTAATGTTGTATTTTAAATTGGTTATTAGACATGTTTTAGTTGTTTACCTCAATGTCAATAAATCTTCAAAATATGACTTACTTAGAGGTCAGATAACTAAAGATTCAACAAACTCCTAAAAAGGCCCAGGTCTAAGAACAAGCTGTTATTCAACTTTTGTAAACAACTCTAAATTTCACCTTACTGTCTGACTACATGATTATGAGTAGAATAGGAATGTAATAAATAATACACCTTATGCCATCATTAACCAACAGAATCCAACGTACACCTTTTACTGTCATGGCAACAGAAATAGAATGAGATGGAGGCCTTGTGTTTAATACGATGAGTGGTAATGCCACAGCGATGCACACAAACTGCGAAGGTTTCGTTCAGTGCTGGGAGTTAAAGGGCGGCCGTATTGTTGTGCCGGTGTGATCGCTCTATTTGGAAACACGACCCACTTAAGTTCCAATGAAGACAATCTGCTTAGATCAGAAAAATAAAATAAAAGTGGTTTGTACTTTGTACAAAGTTTAAATTAAATTGCCAAAAAACTGAAAAGGGCCCTCTATGCAATCAAAACATTTGACAACTTATTTAAAGAGAGTGAATCTGTTCAAATGAATGAACACAGATGAATGGTACGTGACCAAGGACATTTTCACGTCTAATAAAGGGGTGCGATCAGAATGGTTTCACCGTTGAGTAAAACTGACCTGAGAGTTTCCAATGTACAGTGTGGACTCCCCAGTCCAGCAGAGAGCAGCTTCACTCCTGAATCCTGCAGATCATTGAAGCTCAGGTCCAACTCTCTCAGACTAGAGTTGGAGCTAAAAATTGAGGCCAGAGCTTCACAGCATCTCTCTGACAGTTTACAGTCATTCAGCCTACACACACAATACACAGAGCATGTAAGGAACTGTGATTAAAAGGACTTACATTTTGCACTTAAAATAATTAAGGAATTGTGTTGAAACATTTTATTTGCAACATTTTATTAATTGAACTAATATATACTTGTCAATACTTAAATGTCAATAAAATATTTGGCGTAAATTGATGAATATTGGAAAAATGTTTTGTAGTGTTTGAAAATGGTTCAATAGTATTTATTATTGTCTAATTATTTACAGTATATTGTGTTGCGATTATTTTACATTTAGTTGTTATCAGTACACCTATAGATATGCTTGTATATTATCGTAACTTTTATATTCTATATTATGTATATTGTGTTGTGTGTATTGTAATACTTGTTACTCGTGAACCTACAGAGATGTTTTGGAGGCTTTGACCACTGGCAGCAGCCTCAGAAGACCCTCCTCTGAAGCAAAGAATTTCTTCAGGTCAAACACATCCAGCTGCTCTTCTGATGACAGTAAGATGAAGACCAGCGCAGACCAGTGTGCAGGAGAGAGAGAGTCTCTGGAGAGACTTCCTGATGTCAGGAGCTGTTGGATCTCCTCCACTAGAGAACAGTCATTCAGCTCATTCAGACAGTGGATCAGATTGATGCTTCTCTCTTGAGAAAGATCACCATTTATCCTCTTCTTGATGTAAGACACTGTATTCTGATTGGTCTGTGAGCTTCTTCCTGTCTCTCCAAGCAGACCTCGCAGTAGATTCTGATTGGTCTCCAGAGAGAGGCCCAGGAGGAAGCGGAGGAACAAGTCAAGATGTCCGCTCTCACTCTGTAAGGCCTTTTCCACAGCACTTTCGTAAAGGAGAAGGAGTTTATCTTCCCCGGATGCTGGTTGTTCTTCTGAGAACAAATTGACCCCAGTGTTGATGAAGGAATGAATGACATAAAGGGCAGCCAGAAACTCCTGGATGCTCAGATGGACAAAGCAGAACACCTTTCCCTGGTACAGCCCAAACTCCTCTTTAAAGATCTGGGTGAACACTCCTGAGTGCACTGATGCTGCTTTGATATCGAAGTCACACTCTGCCAGGTCTGCCTCGTAGAATATCAGGTTGCCTTTCTCCAGCTGGTTAAAAGCCAGTTTTCCCAGAGAAACGATGATCTGCCTGCTCTCTGGACTCCAGTGTGGATCTGTATTAGCTCTCCCATGGTACTTCCTGTCCCCCTGTATGGACTGAACCCTCAGGAAGTGGCTGTACATCTGAGTCACGGTCTTGGGCACCTCTTCTCCTCTCTGGCATGTTATGAAGATGTCCTCCAGAACTGTAGCTGTGATCCAACAGAAGACTGGGATTTGACACATGATGTGGAGGCTTCGTGATATCTTGACGGAAGAGATGATTGTGCTGGCCAGCTTCCCCTTTCTGAATCTCTTCCTGAAGTACTCCTCCTTCTGCGGGTCGGTGAACCCTCTCACCTCTGTCATCATGCCAACACACTCAGCAGGGATCTGATTGGCTGCTGCAGGGCGTGTGGTTATCCAGATGCGAGCGGAGGGAAGCAGGTCGCCCCTGATGAGGTTTGTCAGCAGCACATCCACCGAGGTCGGCTCTGTGACATCAGTCCATATCGGGATGTTCTGGAAGTCCAGAGGTAGTCGACACTCATCCAGACCATCCAAGATGAAGACAACTTGGAACCGGTCGAATCTGCAGATTCCTGCTTCTTTGGTCTCAATAAAGAAGTAATGAAGAAGTTCTACCAAGCTAAACTCCTTCCCTTTCATTAAATTCAGCTCTCTAAAAGTAAGGAGAAATGTGAAGTGTATGTTGTGGTTGGTTTTGCCTTCAGCCCAGTCCAGAGTGAACTTGTGTGTTAAGACGGTTTTACCAATGCCGGCCACTCCAGTTGTCATTATGGTTCTGATTGATTGATCTTGTGCAGGTAAGGGTTTAAAGATGTCTTCACATCTGATTTGTGTTTCCTTCTTGGCTGGTTTCCTGGAGGCTGTTTCAATCAGTCTGACCTCATGTTCCTTGTTGACCTCTTCA
Source organism: Gadus morhua (assembly GCF_902167405.1). Lineage (NCBI taxonomy): Eukaryota > Metazoa > Chordata > Actinopteri > Gadiformes > Gadidae > Gadus > Gadus morhua. The sequence continues at coordinate 11,141,489 of NC_044059.1, forward strand.
CTGACTCTCTCTGTGACGAAGAGCTCTGGGTAAAAGTCCTTCAGAGGTTTTGAATGTCCTGCTTTAGCGATTCCCTCAAACATACACCTCAACTTCTCCATCAGATGGGACTTCATGTTGTGTTGGCACTGAACAGCAGCAGATCCTAAATGACAAAAGTACACAAGACAACAGTGAGTGGATGGTGACATCAGTGGAACAAAATATCCTCATGCAATGGTTCGTATGATATCATACGAAAAGTTATGCGCAAATTTTCATAAGATTCCTCCAAATTTCTCAGTTTTCTGAATGGAATATGCAATATTTTGATATAGATTCATTATTATAAATTCACATCAATTCTTTCCAGTCTCGCCAGCAAATACAACAATCTCCATCATTGCTTTGGTTGTTGATATGGATGCAGCATGATTATGATGATTATGAATGCTGAAAACCAAACATGGCTGACTTTACCCTTGTTTGGGCATAAGAATGTGTTTTGATGTTGACTGGTAACCTAATTTATGAAGATATCATGCAAATTTGTATCAGTCCAGCCTGAGTGGAACCATGTTAATATTTCCTAAATGATCAACATCATGATATTTAGAGGCTTCATTCCTTGTGGTCGGGGAAGCCGGACGTGAAAAGGACTGCATGATACAGATTCAACATGTTCAGGTTTATTCTGTTATTTAAACAGGTATATGATAGGTGTCATTATAGTAATAATGATAGTGAATCATTGGTCACTTGCTAAGCTGATATAAAATAACAAGATAGTGTTGCATCACTCCAACTGAGATATTCTGCTGTTGATCTGCAGCACAATGTTCAATATACTTTAACCTGATACCCCAACAATAACCCTACACATCTGGATCAAACCATTTAACCTGATACCCCCACAATGACCCTACATATCTGGATCAAACTATTTAACCTGATACCCCACAATAACCCTACATATCTGGATCAGACCATTTAATTTGATGCCCCCACAATAATCTTACAAATCTGGATCAAACCATTTAAACCACAATAGGAAAGATCTCCAAATTGAAGGTAGAAATGTAGAAATCTCACATTATTTAACTGAATTGCAGAAAAAATATGAATCTCATGCTGCTCGTCAATATTTGTAATTCTTTTCTGTTTTCAAGATAAGAGTATCTTCTGCCTTTAAAAATAAATGTCTCCTCTGTCTTCAAAATAAGAGTCTCTTACCGCCCCCAAGTGTGTCAGCCAGTTCCTCCTGGTTCATCTCTATCAGGCAGAGCTTTGTGATGTCTGCCACTCCCTCGATTGCGCGCCTCCTCTGCTCCATGTTTTTACCATCCTCCTCCTCCATCTGACTCTCTGAGCATTGTGGGTAATCTGGGAAGAGATCCCTCCAGAGCTTCTTCAGCTCCTTGTCTAGAAAAGCGTGTGCGTTCTCCTCAGCCCTCTGGAACAGAACAAAAATCAAGGAGAACTTTATTCTGAACTAACTGAGGACATCAGAAGCATCTGTCCTGGATTCTGTCCCGCTGGTCTAAAGAGGGAAGCCTGGAGACTATTAGTTAATTGTTGAACTAAATAAAAAATGTGTACAAAATAGAGACTATCTGATTGACATACATGTAAACCTATCACTATTCAGAATGCATCACACGGTACGTTCAAGTGTAATGACGGCGGTATACGTTAGCCCATTAGGCAAGCTAGTAGCCTAGCCGCTAAAACGTCTGCTTGACCAACGATGGACGGGTCAATTGGCCGCAGTGCAGGTGATAAGCAAAGCATATGAAAACATTTCCCAGCTGCTGACAGAACTCGCCAACACTTATTCCCAGCCGATGTGGGAGTGGAAGCGCTGGGACTGCTGCATGCAATTTCAGAACCCAGTTTCAGATTTATTGCGCTTCTGATGAGAACGATTCTGACCCTGTTCGAACCACCAAATAGCTCCAATCAAAAGATATGGATCTCCACACAGCTGTCCAACTGGTGAACGCTATCACAAAGTGCATTGAGGGCCTCCGCATCAAAACGGAGTTAAGTGCGTTATGGGATCAGTGTGCAGAGCCAGAGGATGCATCTAACCCACAAAGCAAGAGGAGACACACAGAAACCAACAAACGTCGACAAGATTTTATTTTTGAGCAGTCTCTGGGTGTACAAATTGACCAGGACAACACAGCAAAACGACAGAGACTCTGTATTATGGATGTATTGACGTAGTGTATGGAGAGATGGCACGACGCTTTGGAGAGCGGAAAACGTATGGAATCACTGGCTTCACATGACCCAGAGAGTGAAACTTTTTTGGGCACAGAAAAAGTGGGGCCCCTCTTGGATTTGACCGGCACAAAATCTGTAGATGCTGTGTTTTTGGTAGCCCGACAGTTCCTTCACACCAAATTGGAAGGCTCCACGTGCGCAGAGGATGATAATTGGACTGTGGAAACACTTTTCGCCACTTTTCACAAGACCCTGGAAGCAATGCCCAGTGTCATAGTGTCATTTAAGTCTGCTTTAACTTTTTTTGCTTTAAGTTTTTGCATGTGTATGCGGCATCCACGCAAAGCAAACCTCCTTCAGCTCAGTTTTGAAAAGGAGTTGACAAAAAAAGGGAGCAGCTGAAGTATCGTTTGCTGCGGAGGTTTAATTCCACAGGGAAAAGGCGTCTCCAGCTTTACTAGCATCAATCAGGGAGTAAACTATTTTCAGAATGGTTAAATCTCACACTGTTCAGTCAACAATGTTTGTTTGTGGTGATGCTTTTTTTTACTGGTATTTGTGCCGTGACGCAATGTTGCAAATGTTTTGTATGTTCATGTTTATTTGCTCGACTGCGTGGCGCGGCATATTGCTGTTGGCGCAATGCTGTGTGTGTATTTAATGTGCCGTCATGCATACAATGCAAACGTATTTTGTATTTGGCTTTTCGTGTGTGTTAAAGGTCCCATGGCATGCCACCAGGTGTGGTGTGATTAGCCGGTACAAGCCGTTTTGGAAATCCGTCACACATCTAGATGGACACGCCCACCTGTGATGTCATAAGGGGCAGATTTCCAAAACGGCTTGTAGCGGCTAATCAGACCACACCTGGTGGCATGCCATGGGACCTTTAATGTGTACTATTTGCGAGCTACGTGCGTCTTAAGGCAATGCTGTTGGCCATGCTGATGATTTTGCGCTGCTGTGGACTGTTGTAATTTAGTTTTTTGTGCACCTGTCTGTCATAATATTTATTTGGGCCCTCCCTCAAAATCGACATGCCCCCTGCAGAGATTTGCTCTGGCGCCGGGTCTGTGTAGAGCTGAAGGAAATTTCTTGTTGGACATTACACACCTTGATGATCTCTGTTTGATTCTGCTGTACTGAATGAGCACTGGCAACCTTAGACCTCTCCTGGTTTTGTCTGTGGAGAGAACACACACACACACACACACACACACACACACACACACACACACACACACACACACACACACACACACACACACACACACACACACACACACACACACACACACACACACACACACACACAACCACAGCCACACACCCACACACACACACACACTTTGTATACATTTTTCCTGACTTGTATACATTAAGTCAGATAAGTCATTGTCTGTTAGAAACTCCTACATCTCCTCTCTGGAGGGGCATCCATCTTTAAATCCATATGTGCGAGGTCCATCCATAGACTGGTCACTCTTCATCGAGACACAGCTGGGTCCAGGGGAGTCTGCCTTCTCCTGCAGGACTTTTCTAGAAAAACAAGAACTAGGATTTATGGGTGTTTGATAGATACTTTTAATAATCTCTGCAAAATCCTCACCTCTCCTCAACAGACTGATTTCCATCTTTGAAACAAACAGGTTTGTCCATAGACTGGTCACTCTTCATGGAGACACAGCTGGGTCCAGGGGAGCCTGCTCTCTCCTGCTGCTCTGGGCTTCAACACAACAAACATAGTTGTGTGCCTTGTAACTGAAAGGTTGCCAGTTCGATCCCCGTCTCCTCCTAGCTGAGTGTTGATGTGTCCCTGAGCGAGACACTTAACCCTAACTGATCCTGACGAGCTGGCTGTCACCTTGCATGGTCGACTCTGCCGTCGGTGTGTCAATATATGTATTAACCGATGTAAGGCGCTTTGGATAAAAGCGTCTGCTAAATGACCTAAAATGTAAATGTATGGAAGTGCATGATACATGATGTATCACCGCTCAGCTTTGAGATGGACAACAGTCACCACTCCTTACCTCTTAACTTTTCTCTGGCGGCCATGTTCCCCAGACAGAGTGGTTTTAGAGGATTGACCCCCCTCCTCCCTCTCCTCATCCATGGTAGACTGCAGACCTGGACACAAACACAACTACATATTGTTACTTTAGATTCTGTTTGGGTAGCGAACGAGAAATTGCTACCTTCCTACCCTCCTCCTGTCTGATATACACACTCTCTATCACTCTCTATGTCTAGATCCCACACACTCTATCACTCCCTATGTCTAGATCCCACACTCTTTCACTCTCTATGTCTAGATCCCACACTCTTTCACTCTCTATGTCTAGATCCCACACACTCTATCACTCTCTATGCCTAGATCATACACATACACACACACACTCTTTCACTCTCTATGTCTAGATCACATACATCGTTATTCTTTAATTCCTTTTATTAACTTCTGAAACTGTTAACTAACTTCCAGTAGATTATAGTCACTAGAGCATCAAGTGTCAACAGATCGGTGTGCTAAACCGCTATACACAGCCATTAAACCACCTGTGATTTTAGTTCAGTTTAATTTATTAGGATCCCCATTAGCCATTACACTTGGCAACAGCTACTCTTCCTTGGGTCCACATTTAACAAGACAAACAATACACTAAATCAACAATACACGAAAACAGGATAAAGAAGAAAAGAGAACAGATAACAGAAAAAAACATGTACAATTATGACATCATAGAGAGGGAAAATAAATACATCATACATAGGTACAATTGTGAAGTAGCAAGTATGTATGCTTGTATGATGATCCATAGCCCCACTCCAATAACATCACATAATCTGCACACAATGACCTATATGGACAAGTCTAAATAAACGATTATAATAAGGTGCCATAATAAATAGCAAACTAGTCATTACCTAACCCTTTATTAATATTTGTTAATTGTTACTAAATTATCTATTTGGCACCAGTTAATAGTTTTTTCATCATTAATTAAATATCAGTTGTTTGCATAACCCTAACCCAACCCTAACACACAACCCTAACCCTAACCCTAACGCACAGGCCTAACCCTAACACACGACCCTAAGCCTAACCCTAACCATAACACACCGCCCTAACCCTAACCTTAACCCTAACACACGGCCCTAACCCTACCACATGACCCTAACCCGAACCAGCGACACTCTGTGGTCATTGAAAAAAAAGTACTTTACTTAAATTATTTTATTTTAATTTTTTTTAATAACAATTAACAAATATTAACAAAGGGTTAGGTAATGAATAGTTTGCTATTTATTATGGCACGCTCTATTTTGGACTAGTTGTAGTTTTCTCAAGTCCTTCTTCACTGCACTTGACCACACTGCAGGACAATAGTCAAGATGGGACAGAACCAGTGCCTGGATAACCTGGACCACAGAGGTTGATGTTAAGAACCCTGCACATCTCCTGATTATCGATAGACCCCTCCCCATGTTCTTGGTTATGTTATTCATGCCTCCAACAAAAACAAATTGACACACAATTGAAAAATCCACTAAAGAAGCCATTCTAGTTTCTGAAAAAATAACTTAAAATCACTGAGGCCTTCATATTATAGAATATATTTTCATATATTTCTCCATATGTTTCAATCAGAACATCAATAATATAGATCTTCTGACCCGTATTCCTTTATTCAAACAGGTTCTCTCTCTGAGATCAACGTCTCTTTTACAGCAGAAACCTGGAAACACTGAACTTATAATATATTATATAATATATTAATACAGTGTGAATATAGTACCAATAATCGAAAGAAAACATGACGCATAGCAAACTGTACCTTAGCTTCTCCGTGATGAAAACGTCTAATGCCCCGCGTCGTATGAAAATATAAAAGCTCAAAAGGAAAACTCAAAGTAAGTGTTCTGAACCGAGACAGAACATTAACACGGTTCTAAAGGTTCTGAGAGTAAAGACTGAGCTGCTGGGATCTTCAGTGTTGAAGAAAGATGAATCGAGGAAGGAGACTTTGAACACCAGCTGACTACGTGTATAGCCTGTATGATGGTCATTGACTGATGAAGTGATGATGGAGCAAAGATTTGATAAAGTCTGTATAAAGCTGTATGAACCACCATGTCTCAGTAAGGATGTTGGAGGTTAATACACTGCAATTAAAGTTAGTTATTTATTAGTTATTTGAAGGCTATAAAGTTCTGCTGTACTTTGTATCATCTGCAGTGAAATCATGTGACTCCCAACATATCAAAATACAACTGGAAGAAAGCTAAGGGAACGCTTTTACTTTGAAGGGGGGGCTTTTACTTATGAACAAATAAAACAAGGAACAAAAGTGAAATTCTTAAAACGATGAACGTCTGCTTAATACAGTAAATGAACGTGTGTGTGTGTAGCAGCTGTATGGTTTTGCACCCTTGCAGGAGCGCCGAGAGACCCCCCCCCCCCCTTCACATATTTATGGCATGCTGGCAACTAATGCTAAATTCCAAGCTTCCTGCTTTAACTCCTAGCATTTCACCTGAAGTGTCTTTACACGATGCTCGGAATCTGAATATATTTTTATTTTGAAGTATTTCGCTGCATCCTCCTCCAGTGTTGAAGCATATCATAGTGAAGTGAATTGCTCGTTCTGTGTAAAACTTTATTAGAAAAGAAAGTACTAACACATGCCGATATGTTCCAGCAATGTCAATCCATATGCAGAAAAGTTTATTTGAAGTAATTGAGATAACTTAAGACGTACACTGTAAATGTGTCTGCTACTACTACAGAACAGGTCAAATATATGGTTACATAATGGCGTGAAAGAGAGAGAACAAGAGACTTTACAAACACCTTGAGTGCCTCATTTCAATTTCCGACATAAAAGGTCATTTTTATTGGTTTGTAACCTGTAAAAACTAGTCAACAAGTAGAGGACAGTTGAACCCATTACAGATCACAATTGGCATTCATTTTTCCGCCCCAGAATAATTTTTGGAGCTTTAAAGGAATATGGTTGTTGTGGGGAACGCACTAGTTACCATCTGCTATAAGAGACAAATACCAACACCACGTACCCAGCCGGGCCACACACATTCCATATTCATAGCTGGAATAAAAACAAGGAAGTCCAAACGAAACCCATCGTATACGTGTGTCTCGTGTAGAAGACCAAATACATATTGAGTAGAAAGAAGTATTGCACAACGCAGGTTACGAAGAGAAACTGAAGTAGTTACATTTAAAATGGCCTTGATGAAAACGGATTCTTGAGGGGATCAGCGTGTTGCAGGATCCCAGGATCCCAGCCTCCGGGGGGGGGGGGGGATCCCAGGATCCCAGCCTCCAGGGAACCCATCAGGAGCCAAACAATCTGAAGAGCGAAGGAACAGTATTATCATTTCAAACCATCACTCAATGAAACCTGTATCGGGTCCTCACTGTGGCATTTGGGTGAGGAAGCCGTTTATTATGCAGTAACAAACTTGTTTGGTTACTTGCATCCAGTAAGTTTCAACGAGAGCCACATACAAAAATGGTTTAAGGCCTTCCTGTAGAATCCTGCACTATAATCAGTGTGGCATTTTTAAAGGGGTGATATTATGCCACCAGGTGTGAGTGTGATTAGCCATTACAAGCCGTAATGGCTTGCTGGACGATCCATCATCCAGCATACAACTAAGTGGGCACTCCTCCTTGACATGTCACTAAGGAACAGGGAAGGGCAGCATTTCAAACGGCTGGTAATGACTATTCACGCTCACACCTGGTGGCATGATATCCCCCCCTTTCATAATATTAATAATTCAATACGAGTCCCTGTTAAACATTTTCCCTGGAAGGAGAGGAAGGAGACTTTGAACACCAGCTGACTACGTGTATAGCCTGTATGATGGTCATTGACTGATGAAGTGATGATGGAGCAAAGATTTGATCAAGTCTGTATAAAGCTGTATGAACCACCATGTCTCAGTAATGATGTTGGAGGTTAATACACTGCAATTAAAGTTAGTTATTTATTAGTTATTTGAAGGCTATAAAGTTCTGCTGTACTTTGTATCATCTGCAGTGAAATCATGTGACTCCCAACATATCAAAATACAACTGGAAGAAAGCTAAGGGAACGCTTTTACTTTGAAGGTGAAGAAAAAGCTAAAGCTTTTCTTCACCTTCAACAAACCAAACAAACAGAGATAAGAGATCTTTCTGAAGTGTATCCACGCCATTGGATCCAACACCTCGGATCAAAGCAGGACACAGTCCTGGACCCGAGTACGAGATGTCATTAAAACAATGAATCATTAATTAACTAAAGAGGATTGTTTACCTGTACCACACACACACACACACACACACACACACACACACACACACACACACACACACACACACACACACACACACACACACACACACACACACACACACGTACGTGCAGGGCCAGAGTGGGACAGCCCAGGAGTTACACGATGCAGAGAGGCCCACCCAAATGAAACCCGGTTCTTGACACAGCTGTCTTGGAACTGCATCCTATCCTTTGTTTAACTCCTACCTTGTATAGTGTGCACACCTGTAGCTGTGATTTCTCTACCTCCTCCTAGCCCTGTCTCATCAGCATCACTGGGCTGACTCAGTTCTGTGGCTGCCAAAATTAATCTGTGGCTACATACATATTACCACCTTACAACATGTGTACCGATAATCATACTGATACTGATGGTTAACAAGATTTTTCTAAAATCTGCCTTCTTCATTGCCATCTCCCATTTATTTGTTATAGCGCGATGGCAAAGCTGGTCAGCTAGTGATGAAATAACAATTGGGGGAAGCTTTCATTTGAATAAAAGCTTCCACCAATTAAATGCGACATAATAATAATACATAATACATACTGGTGGTGGTTAGTGAGGTCCCCCCCTTCACTGTAGGCGTCTTTGAGTGTCTAGAAAAGCGCTAAATAAATTCAATGAATTATTATTATTATTATTATAATTATGGCACTTTGCATGCTGGCAACTAATGCTAAATTCCAAGCTTCCTGCTTTAACTCCTAGCATTTCACCTGAAGTGTCTTTACACGATGCTCGGAATCTGAATATATTTTTATTTTGAAGTATTTCGCTGCATCCTCCTCCAGTGTTGAAGCATATCATAGTGAAGTGAATTGCTCGTTCTGTGTAAAACTTCATTAGAAAAGAAAGTACTAACACATGCCGATATGTTCCAGCAATGTCAATCCATATGCAGAAAAGTTTATTTGAAGTAATTGAGATAACTTAAGACGTATACTGTAAATGTGTCTGCTACTACTACAGAACAGGTCAAATATATGGTTACATAATGGCGTGAAAGAGAGAGAACAAGAGACTTTACAAACACCTTGAGTGCCTCATTTCAATTTCCGACATAAAAGGTCATTTTTATTGGTTTGTAACCTGTAAAAACTAGTCAACAAGTAGAGGACAGTTGAACCCATTACAGATCACAATTGGCATTCATTTTTCCGCCCCAGAATAATTTTTGGAGCTTTAAAGGAATATGGTTGTTGTGGGGAACGCACTAGTTACCATCTGCTATAAGAGACAAATACCAACACCACGTACCCAGCCGGGCCACACACATTCCATATTCATAGCTGGAATAAAAACAAGGAAGTCCAAACGAAACCCATCGTATACGTGTGTCTCGTGTAGAAGACCAAATACATATTGAGTAGAAAGAAGTATTGCACAACGCAGGTTACGAAGAGAAACTGAAGTAGTTACATTTAAAATGGCCTTGATGAAAACGGATTCTTGAGGGGATCAGCGTGTTGCAGGATCCCAGGATCCCAGCCTCCGGGGGTGGGGGGGGATCCCAGGATCCCAGCCTCCAGGGAACCCATCAGGAGCCAAACAATCTGAAGAGCGAAGGAACAGTATTATCATTTCAAACCATCACTCAATGAAACCTCTATCGGGTCCTCACTGTGGCATTTGGGTGAGGAAGCCGTTTATTATGCAGTAACAAACTTGTTTGGTTACTTGCATCCAGTAAGTTTCAACGAGAGCCACATACAAAAATGGTTTAAGGCCTTCCTGTAGAATCCTGCACTATAATCAGTGTGGCATTTTTAAAGGGGTGATATTATGCCACCAGGTGTGAGTGTGATTAGCCATTACAAGCCGTAATGGCTTGCTGGACGATCCATCATCCAGCATACAACTAAGTGGGCACTCCTCCTTGACATGTCACTACGGAACAGGGAAGGGCAGCATTTCAAACGGCTTGTAATGACTATTCACGCTCACACCTGGTGGCATGATATCCCCCCCTTTTATAATATTAATAATTCAATACGAGTCCCTGTTAAACATTTTCCCAAACAGTCTGTCAAGCTTGAAATAGGTAAGTCTACAAGGTTCAGAATACTCACACGACCATGCAGAACATTATGAAAACGTTCCACAAAGCGATGAAGACGCGAAAGTACCGCAGACTGAGCAGAAAGTCTCTGATATTGTCGCCTGTAACACACACACACACACACACACACACACACACACACACACACACACACACACACACACACACACACACACACACACACAGGCGTTTAGAGCAATCAGGTTTTTTTAAATGCATTTAAACACTAACCTTCCTTAGTAACAAACGTGGACCTACCCGTTTTCGGCCTCCCGCCTTCATCCCCAAATCCTTGGGATTCCTTCCTCTTGCTGTGAAACACACATTACACCATCAGTCTGACTCCACTATGTAGATACAACCATTATGACACTTCACACAGACGCACGATGGAGCGATGACAACAACATAAGGATAACTGGTGGTACTCACAGTTTGAAATTCAGCACAGCGCCTGCGTTTATAAGCAGGGTCCTAAAAGAAACGAGGGGAAAAACATGACTTGAGTCGTGCTGTCTGACAGCCCAGTGCTACTCCACAGAGCATACTGGTGAGGTGGCAGCAGCCAGCAACCAACAAACCGATAACACCAAACAACACAATCCACGCTAACATGGACACACACCCACACACACACACGGAGCAGATAGTTGACCTTAAAAACATCGCGGTGCAAGATTAAATGCACTTATTTACCCGAATATCAACAGATCTCCGATCATCTTGTTCACATCGCAGGGGATCACAACATCCGCTTCCGCACACGTCACATGCACCTGACCAATAGTCGGCGTTCATGACTCAACCCCGCACACACACATTACAAGTACGACGCAGCGCACCGATAATAACAACACAGTTACACATGAATGCAAAATTAATAATTATTAACAATTTTCTAAATGCTACTTAAACTAAATATCCATTCGGTTTGACGTACATTTCCCCCATATAATACATTTTATTCATTGATACCTTTATGCATTCGGTGTTTTTACGTTTTTGCGTGTAAATCTAATCTGAATCTGCTTGTTCAGTATCTCCTCTTATATTCGGAAGATAATTAAATTAATTTAATAATGAGCCTATTGTGTTTTTTGGGATTTGCCTGACTCTATTGTTTACATCCCTGTGGTGTTTAGGCGGTCTTGATGTGGGGCCGATGATAGTCTTCCTGCAGTGCAGACCATCTCGACTCAGACCCTGGTCCGACCTCGTCTCACCTCGTTGAATGGATGCATCCAATGCATTCTGTTATCAGACCATCACACTATACGACGGCCAGAAGTGACCACATTTCGCCGCCGCTGCAACAACAGAGGCTTGAGGACGGATGGAGAGCGCAGTAAACACGATATCCATCAGACGCTGCAATACGCGCGTATAACCAAGATCATCATTCACCTCCACGGCTAATGGGTCATGATTTGACTAACGCACATGGCGCTGTTTACGTGCACATAACAGGCATCAGAGCACAGTGGTGAGAGTGTGTGGGGGGTATTCAGTGAGACCGGGTGCAGAGGGGGACCCCGTCCGGGGTGAAAGGAGGACCGTGCAGATGCGGGGTATTAATAGGATGTCTTGAGTGGCAGCGCCTCTACTCGTGGAGACTGCAGGGGCTTCGTGGCGAGTCGCCGAAAGAACAGGGGAACAGAATATACGCGCGCAGTCTATTCACATATAGTTCGCAGTGGTGGTAACTCGTTGGAAACATGGACGTGCTGGGAGCTCTCAATCTGGGCGACATTGCCCAGACTTTCTCCAAAATGGGGATGTTCCCCGTGTTTGACCTCGCTTATTACATCGTGTCCATACTTTACCTCAAGTATGAACCAGGTCAGTGGCTTTTCATTCTCCCCCGTTTGTTTGAATGGAGTGGTTGCTATTGTTTTTTGTTTTTTTTACCAGATGATAGGCCTACTTTACTATTGAATAGCCTAGACATGCTAAGGGTATTCAAATGGATGTTACAGACGTCGATAAATGTGTTCTAAGTGTTGTACACGAGATATTAGAACCGATTTAGGATCTTTGAATTAAGCGCTCACCATGCGTCTCTAAACGGCTGAGGATATGCATTAATCAGATAGATCTACTGATACAATAATCTTGTTTTATACTCCCAGACCTGTTTAGCCCTCATCTTTTATCCCGGTTGCACCAGCTTGACTCCTTTTCGTTTTGATACAACACCAGAACACAGTATAGCCTCGAACAACCCAGTGTCTTATCAGACGTGTACGAACTTTTCCAAGGATTTCGTTCGTTTTTATCCCCAGAAAGGCTATGCAATCCGATAGAGGACTTGTGCATACCAGCAGCCCGTCAAGAAATAAATAGAACAGCCAGAAATAGATCGCATCGACGTCCGGTCGGACACTTACACTTGTGGCTTACATCACGTCTATGTCGAGGTGTGTAGGTGCTCATAATGAAAGATGAACAGCCATTATAATACCACTGAAACCGCTATGGCTTAACAAACACTAAATCCAAAGCTCATGGTCCCATGCATTCTGCTTATGAATCCTTATAAGTATGTATTTTTAAGCACACGTGATGGAGTGTAATACGTGTTTGCAGTGTGGCTAATCTCTTGAAGCAGAAACAGTTGGGCTACAGATTAAGCAGGTGGGCTTGAAGCCAAGATTTAAAGATTATGTTTTTTTAAATGAAAGTATTATGAGTAATGCTGGTTACAATTTCAAACATAAAGAATGTTTTGGTAACATTGCTGTTACCAAGACATTAACATTGCTGTTAATGTCATTGCTGTTACCAAAACAGCATGGTTACAAAAACATGTGTGTTAAATGAAAGTAAGTTTCAATGTGGATCCATGTGTTTGCCTAAGGTCTGTTCTTCCTGGTCCCCACATAAGCCCATAGGGGTGGCCATTTGTAGAGGCATATGTTGGAGAGAGGGCAAAGATCAAGCCTTGCCCAACAGTTGCAGAGCAGGGTCGGAATCGTGCAGCATGTATTTATAGCGAGGCATTCGTTTGGATCGGGTTTCCCTTCCTTCATACAGTGGTCTCAGTGAGTGCACCACCACCAAACTGATGTACACCTGTTGGCATCTCTCTCTCTCTCTCCGTCACTCTGTCTCTCTCTGTGTGTCTCTCTGTGTGTCTCTCTGTCTCTGGGACTTTCTGTCTCTGTCTCTCCTCTCTCTCTCCGATTTCTGTGTGTCTCTCTCTGTCTCCCCTACTCTCTGTGTGTCTCTCTGTGTCTCTCTCTCTGTCTCTGTGTCTCTCTCTGTGTCTCTCTGTGTCTCTCTCTGTGTCTCTCTCTGTGTCTCTCTGTGTCTCTCTCTGTCTCTGTATCTGGTATAGATAGTATAGAGTAGTGCGTGTGACTCAGAGAGACCATATGTAAATATTAGGATGGGTGTGTGCCCTCAAGGATTTGCATTTCTTTTCCACTGACACAGAGCCAGCATAAGCACACACAAACTCAGATAAACACACATACACGTGAACATAAACACTCAAGCATTTGCTCATAAAGTATAATTTCCTGCGTCTTCTTTACTAAGAAGCTTAAATTCTTATTTTCTGTGTTCCATGTGTCATAGCGGCTATCACATGTTCATATCTTTTCTTCAAACTGATAACGACGCTACAACGTTTGAAAATTCCACCTGTTCCCATGACTACCTCGAACGACAATGTACGTCTTGTTGCCCATCCATCGAATACACTTCTCTGAACAGCTCACGAAGGCCAAACCTTTAATAATACATCCTGATCCACGCCGATATATACCTTCCTCAGTTCTTTCAACATGGCGCACCTCTGTCTTCCAGGCTTAGCGTTGTCACATGTCACTCAACCAAACTGTGTTTGTGTGTATGTGTGTGTGTCTTTGTGTGTGTGCTTGTTGTTGTTGTGTGTGTGTGTGTGTGTGTGTGTGTGTGTGTGTGTGTGTGTGTGTGTGTCTGTGCGTGCGTGCGTGCGTGTGTGCATGCGTGTATGTGTGTGTGTGTGTGTGTGTGTGTGTGTATGTATGTTTGTGTGTATATGTGTGCGTGCCTGTGTGCATGTGTTTGTGTTTATGTGTGTGCGTGTATGTATGCTCTTGTGTGTGTGCGTTTGTGTTTGTGTGCATGCGCGCGTGTGTGTGTGTATGCGCGTGTGCGTGCGTATGTGTGTGCGTGTCTGTTACTGTGTGTGTCTGTTACTGTGTGCGTGCGTGCCTGTGCGTGTCTGTTACTGTGTGTGTGTGTGTGTGTGTGCTCAGGGTCGGTGGAGGTGTCGCGCCGCAGCCCCGTGGCGTCCTGGCTCAGCGCCATGCTGTACTGCTTCGGCAGCTACATCCTGGCCGACGTGCTTCTGGGAGGCAGCCCCCTGGACTACTTCCAGTACAACAGCCACGTCCTGCTGGCCTCCGCCGTCTGGTGAGGACCCCTCCCCTCTCCGTCTCCGTCTCCGGGACGACGTGATGCTGTTGCCGTGGTGACCCTCCCCTTGGGGTCTGAGGTCTGGGCGGCTCGGAGGCAGGACGGTCGAAGGATCGGTCGAATCTGACTCGACCTCCAGCTGAAGGTTCCTGAGCTGGAAGCCTAAAGTCCTCAGCCTGACCTCCAGGCCTCCTCGAGCAAGACGCCCCCACTGACCTGTTCCTCTAAAGGCTCAGCATTCACTATGAGTCTCACTCTCCCTGGATGAAACCATCTGCTAAATAACTTAGAGAGTGTATCTATAAAGGGCATTCTGCAGTCATTTGGGTTTTGGGGTTTAATATATATATATTTTCCCGCTTCAAAGGTGGTCTGGGGGCCTTAGATTACGTTGAGGAGCAGCAGATAAGGGAAACGTTGAGAGTGCAGCTCTGAGCGGGAAGCCCTATCTCAATGTGCACGTAAAGATAGGGCCAGGACCGCCCGCTCCCTGTACGCAGAGTACGCAGCGTGCGTAGGGCACCAACTACTTACCTTAATAAACCTTCATTTTTGGTGCCCCCCCCGTAGGGCGACGAAACGGCCAGCAGCGGCCCTGGATAGGGCTGGTGGAACTTCAACCCAACTGGAACTTAGATTTCGTTTTAGAAAGAAGAGTTTAGTTTGGAGGGTTGTAGTAGTCCACAGCGTGGACTATTTTTAAATATACTATTTTTACATTTTCTAAATGTAGCATCACACTGCTCAGTCATTCTTCAGTTCTACTGTGGAATTCTTCCCGTTTGATGAAGACATGACTCCCTTACAGTCCCTTTACCACAGATGAATGAAACAGCACTGACACACACTTTCACGCTAAACACATCGCGACCACCGGCTCAAGCCCCGCCTCTCTCCACGTCCCTCGACCAATCCCGCTTCTTGGTTTCCCTCCCCGTCCCGCCCCCAGGTACCTGCTGTTCTTCTGCCCCCTGAACCTCTTCTACAAGTGCGTGGCGTTCCTGCCCGTCAAGCTGGTGCTGGTGGCCCTGAAGGAGGTGGTCCGCACGCGCAAGATCGCCGCCGGTGTACACCACGCCTTCCACGCCTACCACCACGGCTTCTTCATCATGGTCATCGTCGGCTACGTTAAAGGTGACCCCATCCCCCCCTCTCCCCCTCCCTCCCCAACTCCTTATCTTGTTCTGTAGCCTCTCTTGTGTGGCTGGCTAGGTCCTATGGCCAGAGAGGCTGTTTTGAGTCCAAGACGAAAGGATCCGGGTTCGATACCTGTAGTCATCCTTGAACGCGAGGACCCTAACCTTAATGACCTGTTTCGGAAATCACTGTTACTCCCATTTGATAAAAGCGTGTGCTAAATTACTCAGAATTTCAGGTGCTATGGATAAATGCTATAGCTTGGGGCTATGGCTAGGACTTGTAGCTAGTCTTATAAATGAGGAGCTAGGGGTTCTACAGCTGGGTCCTATGGCCCTTGGGTCCTATGGCCCTTCGGTCGTATGGCTCTTGGGTCGTATGGCTCTTGGGTCCTATGGCCCTTGGTCCGATGGCTCTCTGTCCTTAAGGGGAACAGCAGGTGGGAGTGTGTCTGGGTGGGGGTCCGGGAGGGGGTCTGTCCTCACCCAGAGTGTGTCTGTCCTCCAGGCTCGGGCGTCGCCCTCATCTCCAACTTCGAGCAGCTGCTACGCGGCGTGTGGCGGCCGGACACCAACGAGATCATGAACATGTCATTGTGAGTCATCGTGTGCATGTGTGCTATCGTGGTTTTGGATGTTTTGATGTGTTGAACACTAATGGCGCATTTCCACCGGAGGGTGCGGGTCGGAGATGAGATGAGATGAAGATGAGATGAGGTGCGGGTCGGTTCAGTCTGCAATGCTGCGGTACGGATCGCATTTTCCACCGCCAAAAGTGGGCGTGACACGACTGAGCCGTACTCGTCTTGCAGCACGCCTCCGTTGGGGTACTGAGACGCCTGAAAGGGTGCCGGCAAGTTTGAGCAACACACGCCGTCCGTTGATTGGTCGACAGAATAGCACTTCCTTGTGACAGGGCGATTATAACTAACAAACACATTACCCGCGAGGTATTTCTGGACAACGGCGAAAGCTTCATTTCTTGAAGAAAATGTTGCGCGAAAAGTTAGCCGTCCTTCTTGGACGTCCTACATTGTTGATCTTGGATTCATTAGCAGGCTACACTGTGTGGGGCTGCTATATGGTCACGATGCTTATGTAGCTGCCGCGGCTATCGCCATCCGGCTTAAACTCCGCCCTCCCATAAGGGTGCTGTCGGCGGTCGGAACGTGAGCCGTAACTGAGCTGGGCTATACCGCGCCCTCACTACTGGGCTGAGAGGTGCTGGGTCCGAAGCGTACGCGCCGGTGGAAAAGCGCCATATTATACACACACACATAGCCGTAGCTGCAAACACAAACACACAAACTGCATGTATGTGTTTGTGTGTGTGTCTATAAGCTCTTACAAATATGTATATTTGTAAGAGCTTGTGGGTATCTATACATGTGTATGTAAGCATTTATGTATGTATTTATTCCTGTCGATCTCCATGTCAACGTGTTCATGAATATACGTGTACGATTTCACATGTGCATGATTCTATTTGTATACAAGCGTACGTTATGAGATGAGTTGTGTGTTTGTATGTGTGTATGAGTCGTCGGTATGTATGTGTAGAATGCCTGCATGTACAGATATCAGTGTCCACGAGGCTGTGAACCTGTTGATGTGTGGGGGACATTCATCCGGGCAGCCTGCAGCAGTTTTTAGCTGCTGTGAAACTGGAGCACAGGCTTTCTGAGGGGGGATTGTCCAGGAAACACTGTTCCTTATATGGTCGTACTCTTAGACCAGAGCTGCTTGAGAGACATGCATGCATGCATGTGCACACGCACGCACGCACATGCACACACGCAGCTACACACATGCGCACATACACGCGCACACGCACACTCACACAAAGACACACAAAGACAGACACAGACACACAAACACAAACACACACAGACACACACACACGCACCCACACAGGCACACACACACACACACACACACACACACACACACACACACACACACACACACACACACACACACACACACACACACACTATACACAATACTTCTTTCTACAGGGGAGAAAGGCCCAGTGGCTCAACTCCAGGTCTAGTGTAGCAAATCTGACAGTGGTCAGGATTAATGGCCGGAGAGGTCAAAGTTATATCAGAAGGGAATAAGGGTCCTTAAAGCAGTAGACAGAAAACACACCCAGTCAGGTTTAGGGCAGAACTGGGCTTCAAGTTAACGTACCCCTTTAAAGACTTGTTGTGTAGGCAGGGTTGCATGTAGCTCATGGAATTGCATAGTTGGTCTATATGCAATAGACCAGGGCCCCGTTTCCCGAAAGCGTCGTTAGCCTAAGTGGATCGTGAAGTGCGTCGAAAGGGCATCGTAGAGTTTTCACCGCGTTTCCCGAAAGCATCGTGGGGAACGAACGTCTTGAAAACGGTCGTAGCTAACGAGTACTCCAGGGGTGCTCGTAGGTACTCGTAGGACGCTAAGAGCATCGTCAGCTATAGCCTCAGTGGCGACACCATCGGACATTCCGTCTATTGGATGCGTTTTATTAAAACGCATTGCGCCTTTATGTTCTTAGTTTGGTAATTAATAAAGATTATTAATTAATTTATTAATAAAGATGTTAAAATGGCCAAAATAAAACGGGACAGTCCAGAAAATGTTTGCGCAGGCAGGGCACTCAAAATTTGTGAGAGAAATGGGGGGATTTGTGCAGACTGACATAGGCTACTCATAAAACGTAGCATAAAATAATGTAAAAAAAAAAAAATAATAAAAAAAAAATAAAAAAATTAAAAATAAAGAAATAAAATAAATTATAAAAAACAAGCAAAGGAGCAGGCAAAAGGCTGGGATATGGTGGGGATTGGTCACGTTGACGGGATGTTTAGTGACATGTGGGAGGGTGGAGGGGGTTAAAAAAAAGTCTCAATCACTCTTCGACGCGCATGAAAACCAGCCGCGTAGTTATGAGGGAGGCCGTCCTCACACCGATCTTCCTCGTCGTCATCGTCCTCAGCGTCCTCCGGTTCAAGCAATGCCACCCCAGCCTTAGCTGCAATGTTGTGCAACATAGCCGTCACACATATCACGGCGCATGACTTGGCCGGCGAAAACTGGAGCCCTCCGCCTGACTTGTGAAGGCATCTAAAGCGCAACTTCCACCTCCCGATGGTGCGCTAAACGATGCACCGGGCCAGACGGTGGGCTTCGTTGTATTCCTCATCAATACATACCTTACCCTATTTCCGGAGGGGCTTTTATAGCCAATCAAATTATCAATCAAGGAAACCCTTATGCGGAATCAGATTAAGTCGGCTCTCTTTGCTGCGCAAAGCATGTTTCAGAAATCAGCCCATTAAGATAAATGTAGTTGTCACACCAGCTATTTTAAATTTTTTGTCATATGGAATTATTTCAGGGGGGAAAATGCCGTGAAACGCACAGTGCATTCAGGATTAGGACTGATATATGTCGGTTTAAGCCTAATCAATTGTGTTTTAATGTCTTTAGCATTCATATAATTGCAGTCTATTTTTTTCGTAGGCTACTCTGCTGTTGTCCTTGATGGGGATATATTTTAACCCTTTTTAACACAATTTTCCTGCGACATTCCTGCGTCTCCCCCTCCTACGGAGCCCATTTCAGCACCGTGTCAGTAGACAGTTACAATCCTACGACGTCGTGAGTGCAGCGAATGCGCGTTCACGTTAAGAGGAGTTTCGGGAAACGCTCCAAAGAAATTATCGATGGATCGCAAGATCCATCGGGAGAATGATCGTACGAGCGAAGATCCATCGTTATCGGGAAACGGGGCCCAGTTCTATTGCATAGAACTGGTCCTTGCATTAGCAAGGACCAGTTTTAATATAGGTTTTTAGTAAGGGCCAGTCTCGATAAAGGTTTTGTATTTTGAGTGGTTAAGCCATACACAAGACGTGGCTGTTCTGAACAAGCCGATTGCTGCTTGCAAATCCTCGAGAACAACCTCACACTCCACACACTTCCTCAGGTCCACAGCAATACAGCCGCCAAGCATGAAGTTGTTCACATGTACGGTTGCCAAGAAAATCGAAGGACGGACACACAAAGACTCCTCTAATTACAGTTGCATAGTGCTTATAAACATCGTTTAAAAGTTCCTCAACTCAACCATCAGAGGGCGCCAAATCTCCAGTCTCGTTCCAATATAATTTTTAACTGCGCACTTTGGAAGGGTTTCTCTACCTCGTTATATTTGGATTCAAATCATTGTCTTAAATAAAAGTCTGAAGTCCTCTAACAACGAGGAGTCAAATAAATAAGTAAAAATGACCACACAAACTGCTTTTAAATAAATCAACTAACCAAGCGTCCTCGTGGTCTCCCCCAGCCCCACCAAGGCCAGCCTGTACGGAGCCATCCTGTTCACCCTGCAGGAGACCCAGTGGATCCCCATCGCCAAGAGCACCCTCATCCTGCTCTTCACCCTGTTCATGATCACCTGCAAGGTGAGCCTGACCGGACCGACTCTGGACGGGTGCAGGAGTTGAGGCCGTGATTAAAGTTCACGGTCATCTTGAGACCTGCTGCTCCCTCGAGGAAGACAACATGAGATGGAACAGAGAAAGCAGGAAGACACTCAGTAGCTTCCTCTAAGCTTCATGTCACTGCATTTCTTCTCCTTAAGTATCTATGGATGATAATGGGTATTATGTTTGTCCTATAATATAATCATACACTAGTAATTAACCGGTGCTATAGAGCGCCACCTAATGTATTGGAATAAGAAGGCAACCAATTTACACTATCATCGGCATGCATAACACTGGTTGATACCGATTTTATTTGAGGTAATGTAAACGCATCTGTCTTGAATCTATTCCAACTCAGACCAGTAGGCAGTGTTTTGGGGCCTTCATGTCACAAACAGAGTTAAAACAACTCTCTGTCTGTCTGTCTGTCTGTCTGTCTGTCTGTCTGTCTCTCTCTCTCTCTCTGTCTGTCTGTCTGTCTGCCTGTCTGTCTGTCTGCCTGCCTGTCTGTCTCTCTCTCTCCCCTCCCTCTCCCCCTCTCTCTCTCTCTCTCTCTCTCTCTCTCTCTCTCTCTCTCTCTCTCTCTCTCTGCCTCCTCCCTCTCTCTCTCCCTCCCTCCCTCCCCCCCCCCCAGGTGGTGATGACCGCCCGCCACTCCCACGGCTCCCCCTTCTCCCTGATCGAGTCCTGGGTGTGCCACCTGCTGTTTGGCTCCCCCCTGGGGGGCGCTGTGGAGGACCACCACGCCGCCGCCGCCACCCCCGCCGCCCCCTCCTCGCCCGCCAAGAGCAAGGAGGAGCTCAGCGAGGGCACCCGCAAGAGGAAGGTGAAGAAGGCGGAGTAGGCAGCGCCACCTCGACGACGCTTCATACCGGACCGAAGGAGGGAGGGTGAGGGAGGGAGACCACGCCCCCCCCCCCCCCCCCCCCCCCCCCAATGCCAATTTCCCCCGAACCCCCCTCCCTCAAGCAATCCTTCCATTCGTCCTTATCTCCTTCTGTCCTTCCCTCCGTCCACAAACGTCCTCTGAACTTCCCTCGGTGGAGATGGCGCTGTCGGGCGTTTTGGCTCCCCCTAGTGGACGGGGGGGGGGGTTTGGTGAGAGCCGTAACATTTCAGCCTGATGGTGCTTTCTGCAGGGTTTTTTTACACACAGGAACGAGGACTCATGACCACATGTTATTAACACTCCCGACATCGACTACATCGCCGACATCACCTCGAACCATCGATCGATTTACCGCATTTACAGATCATCTGTCAATACCCCCGTCTGTTCTCGGTGGAACGGGGTCCTGAACCTCAACGTGGTGTTCCGTTAAAAAAATCTGTGTTTCTTCAATTCAGCTTACAGCCGTCAACAGGTCGCACTACAGTCTTCTACGCTAACCTCGAATCCTACTCTGAGAGCTGTGACAAAGGAAAAGCACAATCTAATTCTTAATTAGACAATACAATGTGAATGAAGCTTTGATGCTTCTGATGTGGAGATGACACACCTTTCTAATAAAGTCAAGACAAAAGTGGAATCTTCTGGGTCTTATCTCATTTATTTCAGCCATCTTCACTGCATCTGGACAGAGGGATAACATGTAGTAATTTTGCATGCAAACATTTTTATCGAAAGCTTCTGACAAGTGGGGCTGAGAACAATCAAACATTGATACGATTCACCGAGCAGCTATCGGAATGAGACAGCAAGATAAAGTCATTTGCTTTCTTACTCTTTCAGTAGTGAAAGTGCTTTCCCACAAAGCGCATTCATCCACAAGTAACACCTGGCTGCTTAGCTTAATGCAAACACTCATGTCTTGAATAAAAACATAAGTTTTGAGTCATTTGTCCACAAGGAAATACCAGCGAATCAGCAAGCAATCTGGAAACTGTACATCAGTACGAGGAAGTAGACGCACCCCTTTTATGACCTCACTCAGGCCTGGGGTTGAACCAGGGGCATGTGCTTGGAAAGCCAGGAACTCCCCTGGCCTACTGTCGACCCTTTGGTAGCGGAGGTCATAAACCATAGTTAGTGACCACTGGAGAAGGCCGTGACACCTGACCTTTGACCTTACAGCTCACACAGCAGTGGAAGTGATCATGGAAAACCCAAAGCAAACAATCCCTGTTTTTTTTGTGCGTGCAGGTCTGTGTGTGTGTTTGTGTGTGTGTGTATGTGTGCCTGTGTGCGGACGTGTGTGTGGACGTGTGCGTGCATGTATGTGTGTGTGTGTTTGTGCATGCATGTGTGCGTGTTGGTGTGTATAAAATACATACATGCAGCCATAATACAGGTAGACAGAGAGAGAGAGACAGTGAGAGCGAGATAGATAGTGACAGAACGCAGACGCTTGGGCAAAGGAAGAGAATAAGAAGATCGCATGGAGGTTTTTGTGATGCTCTGTGCTTACTGTGTGTTGTGAATTGTGAATTTTGTGGTCAGTTTATAGTGTGTAGTGAATGAAGTGTGTAGTGAGTGTAGTTTAGTAGTTCTTGGTGTATTTAGTTCAGTTGTGTACTGAATGAAGTGTGTGGTGTTTTGTGTAGTGTAGGTGTTCTGTGTGTCGTGTGTTGTGTAGCGAATGAATTATTTAGAGTGCGTGGGTGTTCTGTGTCTAGCGTGTGTAGTGTAGATGTTGTGTGTGTAGTCGGGTGTTTTGTGTGTTGCTTAGTGTGTTGTGTGTTTGTTTAGTGTGTTGTGTGCTGTGTATTGTGTTGTGTGTGTAGTGTGGGTGATCTGTACCACAGCCTCCTGGGTGCCTGAGAGGAATGCTACAAACATCTGCTGGTGACATTACTGGCAAACCCCAACAACACACACACACACACACACACACACACACACACACACACACACACACACACACACACACACACACACACACACACACACACACACACACACACACACACACAGACACATACGCATACACACACACACACACACACACACACACACACACACACACACACACACACACACACACACACACACACACACACACACACACACACGACTACAAATCAGTTGACACAGAGTCTAATGTGTAAACACATGAAGTATTCCCAAAGATGAATACTTCTTCAGACCATAGCTGCAGGTACAAGTCTGGAAAAAGGTATAGATTGCCAGAAGAGATACACGTACATTTTGGATCTTTATAAGTCCAAGCCAGCTGATGTTGAATGGCCACAATTCCCGTACAGAGCAACATTTCCTTTTACATTGTCAACCCAAGGGATTTGATGTTTTAACGTTTTTATTAAGCGTATTAACCCTGGAGTCTGACCTTTGCGCAACCTGCCATGACGGTGTGAGTGCGTACTTTAATATCACACGGTGCAGCAACACCACAAAACGAGGGGGCGAATCAAACCTCCCCCCCCCCCCACCACCACCACCCTCCTGGTGGTACGCTCCAAGTTCCACAGAGGCCTTGAGGCTGGAGAAGATGGAGGAGAGACCACGGTGAAGGGGGGCAGGGGGAGGATCTAAAAAGCAGGGCAGGAGAGGAGGAGAGACATCAAACTTCTGCGGTGGTGGTGGTGGTGGGGGTGGGGGTGGGGAAGATGGTGGAGGTGGTGCTGGGGGGATTCAAACCTGGAACACAACCTCTCGGCGCTTGTGGGCGGGATCCAAGACCTCCAGAAGATCTCCCCGTCAGCCGACGGTTCAGACGAGGAGGAGCCGGGGAGGAGAAGAGCAGAGCGAGGAGATAAGAGGAGAGAGAGGAGACCCAGGTTCAGCCGAGCTCAGCCAGGACCAGTGAGGACCAGAGACGACCAGTGACGACCAGTTAGGACCAGAGAGGACCAGTGACGACCAGTGACAACCAGTGACGACCAGTGACGACCAGTGACGACCATTGAGGAACAGAGACGACCGGTGACGACCAGTGACGACCAGTTAGGACCAGTGAGGCCCAGAGAGGACCAGTGAGGAGCCGAGTGGGAGCAGAGAGAAGGTTCTAGTGGGGGTCCTGAGGGCCGTGTTGGAGGAGCACCATGCTGGTCGTTCTGCTGCTGAGCGCGCTGCTCTGTGGGGGTTGCGGCGCCGTGGTCCAGAGAGGTGAGATGAACCATCAGCCTCTTGCATCAGGTCCAGGAGTGGTCACATGACCCGCAGTGGGGGACCGGGATTGGTGGACGGGGATTTAGAAGTTAAAGAAATTAGGTTTATGATGATACCCTGCCAGGGAACGGTTGTTCGCAGGCATTTTAGTTTGGCACATAGTGAGACCGAGAGTTACCTGGGTAAAAGAGTCCTGCTTTTAGTTAAACGTATAAAGGTGGAATGAATGGATTCATCAGTTATTTATTAATTAATTTAGTCATTGAATCAATTAATTGAGATAACTACTTACTTAGTTTCTCAAAAACACTCACATAACGACTGACTATTTTGCTCATGCGTAAAATCAAAAAAAAATGACCTAAATTCTCCATTCATTCCCCTATTTCCTCTAATAGATCAATCACATTGCTAGAATCACTTAGCGATGTACAGGGAAAGCCTTCCAGGAAGGCCGGAGGGGGGCTGATTCACGGTGTGCGAGCCGTGCTCTGACAGGCTCGTATGTTGGGGCTGATCTGTGGAATCCATTTGGTAAACAGACCTGGTACTAATGGGAAGAACACACTTCCTCTCCCGTGGGCTCCGGGGGGGCCCCTATACGGCTCCTCAGGGCCCCGGCCAGGTCAATAAGAGCAGGCAGATGACACCAGGAGGCAGAGCGACCTCTGATGATAACCTCGTTCTGTAGCCCAGATAGAGCCGTCGAGAACTGGTACATTTTTCAGGGGAATGACGAGAAACGTCTTGAAACTTAAAATTGTGGTGCGGCTTTACACACACATATGAAGATATAAAAACAGGCAAACACAAACGTGAACATGTGCTTTGCGCACATACACGCGCAGACACACACACACACACACACACACACACACACACACAAGCACACACACACACACATCATCACCAAGCCCTTGCGCCTGGACGACATTTAGATTTAGTGTGTGAAAAAGGAACCTTCCAGAGAGCCTGCGCCCACCGGCTGAAGGGGGGGTCTGAGGAGGGGGGGGCTGGGGTTGATCTTGGCCCCCGATGAAGAACTGCAGTGGATTATTTATTTAATGGAGAACCTCGACACCAGGAATGTCTCTGTTTGCACACAGACGGTCAAGCAGCCCACACACATTCTAGTTCACCTTCTCTTTCTCTTTTCATTCCTTCTTTATTTTTTGGACTTAGATAATTTCGAGATTGTAGAAATTTTGTAATTTCAACGATTCTTAGGAGGTATTCTTAGTGGTCTAAGTGTTTTTGTCGGTACTTTCTATAATGTTTTTTTATTGGTGATTTAATGCTCCTAACCAAAACTTAACTCAACTAGCTGAAACCTTGTTATTTCATCTAGGAGAATTCATATTCTGCAAAACAATGTGGCAGAACAAATGTTATCCAAATGGTGAAGGAGTCCATCGATGATCTGGATCCTGTCCTGTGTTCACCATTTCATTCTGGTTCATTCAGATGGAGAAATAATCAACCAGATCAAAGGGACCAACGCGGTCCTGGACGAGATCAAAGAGCTCCTCAAGCAGCAGGTGAGCCCACCAGACCTTCACCACTTCATCACAACATTCATTCTCCACATTCACCCTTCAACCGAGTCCTGGTTATTTGGAACATCCCTCAACGATGACTTCATCATGTTTAAGTTTAAGTCTTTATGATACAGCACCAATTCTGATCCAATGTTATTAACAGTGAACTGTGTGTGTATATGTATGTATGTATGTATGTACGTATGTACGTATGTATGTACGTATGTTCGTATGTATGTATGTATGTATGTATGTATGTATGTATGTATGTATGTATGTATGTATGCATGTATGTACGTATGTATGTATGTATGTACGTACGTACGTACGTACGTACGTACGTACGTACGTATGTATGTATGTATGTATGTATGTATGTACATATGTATGTACGTATGTACGTATGTATGTATGTATGCATGTGTGTAAGGAATGTATGTATGTATTTATGGATGTGTGTGTCTCATACACAATAATGTGAATTATTGTGTAAGAGATGGAAAACCACTCTGGGGGTCCAGATCAACTATCAAAAGCAGAGCAGATCTGAAATTATTCATGAATCCCGTTCCATTCCCTTGTTTCTTCCCAGATCAGGGAGATAGTTTTCCTGAAGAACACGGTGATGGAGTGTGAGGCGTGCGGTGAGTGAAGCAGCAGAGAGCCCCCTCCGAGAGATGAGCAGTGGCTGAACAGAGGCTCCCACCATTAGCAGGCTCAGAGGCTGGGAGGGAAGGCTTGCCTCCCAGGCTCAGGTCTGATATTTGATCCTATGCTCTGTTTCTACCCACGTTTCTCCATCTCTTTCCACAAAGCCGCAAAGGACCTCTGAACGAAGACTAAATGTGATTTCCCCATCTGGGATGACTTAATAATTTCCTTATCCTAATATAGACGTTTCTAGACTCAAGATGTACAATGATTCTAGACTGGAGAATATGTACGTTTCTAGACTCGATATGTATGTGTTTCTTGACTTGAGATGTGCAATGTTTCTAGACTCAGTTTGTACAGTTCCCTTTGGTAGAATAGAGACGTGTGACATTTCTAGACTCGAGATGTACGACATTTCTAATCTGGAGTTGTTCAACGTTTCTAGACTAGAGATGTAAACTGTTTCTAGGCTAGAGATGTACAATGTTCCCAGACTAGAGATACACACCATTTCTAGGCTAGACTTGTACACCGTTTCTAGCCTCGAGATGTAAACTGTTTCTAGACTAGAGGTGTACACCGAATCTAGACTAGAGGTGTACAACGTTTTTACATTGAGAGAGGACCTTCCCCTCCGCGACCCCCCCTTCACCCACGCCGTCGCTCTTCCTCCCCCAGGGATGGGAGGGCACCAACCGCGGCCTTCCTGCGTGCCCAACCCCTGCCACCCGGGGGTGCAGTGCATGGAGACCCCCCAGGGGGTGAAGTGCGGGCCCTGCCCTGACGGCATGGTGGGCAACGGGACCCACTGCACGGACGTGGACGAGGTGAGACCACCACAGACCCGAGTTCAGGGGTCCGCCCCGTTTGCTCATTGCTTGTAGGATGTGGTGGGTTGGTTTCGATGCAAGGTCTGTCGTGATTGGCTCTAGTTTTCTTCTTTTGAAAATAATCAATGAAGTTGATGTAGTCTGATCACGGCACTGCCCATTACCTTTTGTTAAGTGAGCATGATTTAGGTTCTTGTCCAAGTTATATATGTTCATGTTAAGGGGAGGGGTTTGAGGCCTGTGCAAAATATGCTTAGAAGGTAGCCAGTTGTCAGAAAAATGCTAATCAAGCCCTAAGATCACACAAGCATCTGTTTGGAATGGTTAGCCTGTTGCGGTTAACCATCAGTTAACCAAGTTAACCTCGAGATATGGAAAAGGAAGCAAATGGATGCACCTTGTTGTTGTGTAAGAGCTGAAATCAAGAAAAATCCAAAATGTTCACAAATATAATAACACATAATCACATATTTTTGTGTTCTTAGGAATTGGCCCCTTTTGATGAATAACTTCGGGCATTTTTTCAGAAAATCCAAACAACTTGTTCCAACGGGGTCCACAATGACCCCGGTTGACCTTTGACCCGCCGCCCCCCTCCAGGGGCCGCTGTAGCTCTGACCTGTGCTTCCTGCCCCCCCCGCAGTGCACGGTGGTGCCGTGCCACATGGGCGTCCGCTGCGTCAACACGGCCCCCGGGTTCCGCTGCGGGGCCTGCCCCGCCGGGTACACGGGGCCCCAGGTCCAGGGGGCCGGGCTAGCCTACGCTACCGCCAACAAGCAGGTGAGACTCACCGGAGGAGCCCCGCCATTAGCACTCAGCTCACTAACAATGATATTATTACCCACCCCCACTCACACTGGACAACGTGTTACTGCGTTATATTTATTTATTTATCTATATGGACCTCTGGCTTTTATTTATATGCAATGTCAATTACGTGCAATGTTGCTCACTTTTTATTGACTAACTTGATTGACTTTTATTGTTTGTCTATTTTTTTTGTTTGTCACTTTGTCTGTTGAGTGACTTGGTGAGCTACTGGATACCTGAATTTATCCAAGGGGATGAATAAAGTATTTATCTATCTGTAAACTGAGAATCAATATGTGATTGTAAATATAATGAGGCAGGCAAGAAAGTGCAGTTGTTAGTGGGTTCAAAGGTCGAGAGCTACTGGGTTTCACCCCCAATGTCCGCAGCCAGCTTAAGAGGTCCAACCCAGGACTGCCATGGATCTTAACGAATCAGGAGCCGTCTGCTCAATGAGTAAAACATTTATCATCTTAGATTAGGTATTAATCATCTTGGGTTCCTTATGTTCATGATGTTCTTCTCTGTTCCTATCTGAAGGTGTGCAGGGACATCGACGAGTGCGAGAACCCCACCAGCTCTGGATGTGTGGAGAACTCAGTGTGCATGAACACACCTGTGAGTATCTCCCTGCCGACTTAGAGACAACAGCAAACGAATGGTGGATATAGAAACTCGGGAAAAGCTGATCACATTATCACTGAACTGAATGGCAAGGAAGTGCCGCTGAGAGAATTACTGTCTTACGTGTCTCTTTGTCCGTCTTTCTGCACAGTTTCTGGCAGTAAACTGTCTGTCTGGATGTGAGAATTACTTCATAATATTGCACCACTTCTGACCCTTTTTATTAACAACATTACGGTGTATGTGTGTGCATGAGTGTGTCTGTGTTTGTGTGTTTGTGTGCGTGTGCGCGCGCGCGTGTGTGTGTATGTGTGTACGTGTGCGTGTGTGTGTCTATACGTGTGCATTATTGTGTGTCCCCAGGGCTCCTACAGGTGTGGTCCGTGTATCAGGGATTACATCGGGGACCAGAAGCGCGGCTGCAGGCCGGAGCGGGCCTGTGGGAACGGACAGCCCAACCCCTGCCACGCCAGCGCCGAGTGCATCGTGCTCCGAGACGGCAAGATAGAGTGTCAGGTAGAGGACACGTCATCATACGTCTACATACCACACACTACTACCATCATACTACTACTATGACTACTACTACTACTACTACTATTACTGCTACTACTACTACTACTACTACTACTACTATTACTGCTACTACTACTACTACTATTACTGCTACTACTACTACTACTACTACTACTACTACTAGTTAGTGTGTTATGATGACCATATGCTCTGTAAGGTGACCTTGGGTGTCTTGAAAGGCGCCTCTAAATTAAATGTATTATTATTATTATTTACTACTAATACAACTACTACTACCACTACTGCTAGTTTACAAGAAAATTCTACTTATCTGAATCATTTTGGAACCATACACAATAGCACACTGTGGCTGTGAGTGCAGTGTGTGAGTTCTTTAAACGCTGTGGGTTCCCTTACCGTCTGTTCAGTGTGGAGTGGGCTGTGGCTGTGAGTGCAGTGTGTGAGTTCTTTAAACGCTTTGGGTTCCCTTACCGTCTGTTCAGTGTGGAGTTGGCTGGGCCGGGAACGGATACCTCTGTGGACCGGACACCGACATCGACAGCTTCCCCGACAACCGGCTGGACTGTCCGGAGAAGAACTGTGCTAAGGTGAGACCGGCCCGCACTAACCTGTCTGTCCCCAGAAACATGTCTGTCCGTAGAAACATTTCTGTCCTCCTTGAACATCAAGAAAGATATCTAGCCCTGCAACAAAGAAAGCAGTATGGGCTTCCTTCTGAAGTCTTTGACAAGATAGATCTCTCAGTCTTGCCTTAGAATGTTTAAATTAAATGATCAGAATGTTCCAGACGATAACATATATCCTGTTTCCCAGGACAACTGTCTGACGGTGCCCAACTCGGGCCAAGAAGACGCCGACCGTGACGGGATGGGGGACGCCTGCGATGAAGACGCAGACGGAGACGGAATCCTCAACACACAGGTCAGAGGTCAACTACTTTACTGTCTGCATCAGTAGTGACACAATCAGGGAGTCACACAAGCTAGCTTGGCGACCAGATGGGTGCTGGTGACATGCTAAGCTTATTTTCCGTTTGAGTGTGTGTGGACGATGTGAGGTGCAGTCTTGCCTAGCCCCAGAGTCCAATCAGTCTGATTCGGGCCAGGTGAGGCTGCTTAAAACAGCCATCAACCACACAGACTCCCATATTTTGATCTGTGATATGAAGTTGAAATGTCGTTTCGATCCCCAATATGCGCTGTTTACCTGTATGCACAGTATGTACCCTACCTGCTCCTTAATAAAAGGAATAGGTAAAACATCTTCGAAATCTGTAAATAAACTCCTAGAGAGACTTAAGCTTGCATTTCCTCAAATGTCATAAACCCCCCAGGGGTCAAACACAGCGACTTGATTCTAAACAAAACTGAACCAGTCCATTTAATCAATCGTAGATCCGTCCAGAGCATGGAGTCCAGCATCAGATTTTCATTGTGACTGACCCATGGCTTCCTCTTCCCCGTGTTTCTTCCTGCCAGGACAACTGTGTTCTAGTGCCCAACGTGGACCAGCGCAACGTGGACGAGGACGACTTCGGCGACGCCTGTGATAACTGCCGCGCCGTCAAGAACAACGACCAGAAGGACACCGACGTGGACAAGTTCGGAGACGAGTGCGACGAGGACATCGATGGCGATGGTCAGCGCGATGGGTCTTTCGTCCTGTTTTGATTGATTATAGTCACAACATACTTGTAATCTTATTACAAACACAAACGCAGATATATATTGTTAGGCCCATATATTATTATCATATTTTAAGGTTCATGTAAAAAGCCCTCTGATTGGCTTAGGATATAGAAAATGAGGTCTACAGAGCACTTTGAAGACACATAACCCTCATATACAGAAGAGTCCTAACACTACTCTATATAGAGTGCTCTGTAGGATATGAAGGTATAAGACACGATAGGAGCACTCGATATATCATGTGACCAGACCCTCTCCCCCCCACTGCCGTTGACCGCAGGGATCCTCAACCACAGAGACAACTGCAAGCGCGTCCCCAACGCCGACCAGATCGACCGGGACGGGGACAAGGTTGGCGATGCCTGCGACAGCTGCCCCTACGTCCCGAACCCCGACCAGGTACTAACACCACCCCGCCCGAGGGAACCAAACACGAACCAAACACACTCTCCTATACACCAAGTCCTGTAGATACCGTACTTGTTCATGTCCACTTAAACTTTGGATGTGGATGAGTGTATGGATGAGTGTATTCCCCAAAGCCTGCATTGTGAGGGGTCTAAGATACATGTACATTATGGAGAAAAGCATTATGGGTATTATCAGTCATTAACAGTGCTCTTACATTCCTTCCCAGCTGGATGTGGACAACGACCTCATCGGGGATCCCTGCGACACCAATAAAGACAGGTCAGCCGACTACCTTACCCTGAGACGCCTGGTGAAGCATTTATTAACGAGTGCATTCAGTCCCTGAGCAGAGACTTCAGTCCTCAGTGACCTACTGGTGGGGCTGAGATACACTCAAACGTATTCTGATTATTGGAGTAACCACGAACTCTGATGCATGCTGATAGCCTAGTGGGACTGAGTGTGTTCCCCGATGTTAAACGTTGGCTATGTATGGCCCTGTTTGACCCCAGCCCAGCTTCCCTTTTCTCTTTCTTTTCTTTCTGTCCCAATATAGTCTAAATTGACTGGAGATATCTGATGTGTAACGGCTGAACTTGTAGAATGAAAACTGGGAAAAAATTACCAAACATAAATATCCATATCTAAAAGAAATTAAATAGAAAAATGTAAATGACGCAACAATTAGACATTATAACGTCATTGACCCTTGACCTCCCGGGGGGGGGGGGCGGTGGTTTCCCCAGCGATGGCGATGGTCACCAGGACTCGCGGGACAACTGTCCGGCGGTCATCAACAGCTCACAGCTGGACACGGACAAGGACGGACAGGGGGACGAGTGCGACGATGACGACGACGCCGACGGGGTCCCGGACCTCCTGCCCCCCGGTCCCGACAACTGCCGACTCATCCCCAACCCCCTGCAGGAGGACTTAGATGGTACAGTCCGTCTGTCTGTCTGTCTGCAGAGTGCCTCTTTGTCTGTCTTTCTGGACAGTTTCTGTCAGTAACTTGTCTGTTTTGATGTGTGTCAGTGATGTCTGTCTGTCTCTCTACCCGTCTGTCTGTTCTCTGTCTCTCTATCATTCTGTCTGGTCTCTCTGTCTCTCTATTAGTCTGTCTGGTCTCCCTATCTCTATCAGTCTGTCTGGTATCTCTGTCTCTCTAACTGCCTGTCTGTTCTCGGTATCTCTATCATTCTGTCTGGTCTCTCTGTCTCTCTTTCAGCCTGTTTGGTCTCTCTGTCTCTTCATCAGTCTGTCTGGTCTCTCTGTCTCTTCATCAGTCTGTCTGGTCTCTCTGTCTCTCTATCAGTTTGTCTGGTCTCTCTGTTTCTCTATCAGTCTGTTTGGTCTCTCTGACTCTCTACCCGTCTGTCTGGTCTCTCTGTCCCTCTATCAGTCTGTTTGGTCTCTCTGACTCTCTACCTGTCTGTCTGGTCTCTCTGTCTCTCTATCAGTCTGTTTGGTCTCTCTGTCTCTCTATCAGTCTCTCTGGTCTCTGTCTCTTCATCAGTCTGTCTTGTCTCTCTGTCTCTACATCAGTCAGTCTGGATGTGTTTGTCTGTAAGTCCTTCCATCCACCGATCGACAGCTATCTTTCTATTCGTCTGTCTATTTGTCTGTGTATCTGTCTGCCTGTCCATCTATCTATATATATCTATGTCTGGATCTGTATGTCTTGGAGTGTGTGTGAGTGTCTGTCCTTCCGTCTGCCCGTCTGTCCCTCTATCTACCTGTCTATCTCTCTGTCTGTTGACCCGGCGATCCATAAATCTCTGTGGCCGTGTGTCCGTCTCTCTGTCCGCCCGTCCCTCCCCGCCCGTGTGTCAGGTAACGGCGTGGGTGACGTGTGCGAGACGGACTTTGACAACGACACCATCGTGGACACCATCGACGTGTGTCCGGAGAACGCCGAGGTCACGCAGACGGACTTCAGGGAGTACCAGACGGTGGTGCTGGACCCCGAGGGAGACGCCCAGATAGACCCCAACTGGGTGGTCCTCAACCAGGTGGGCCTTGAACGGGAGACACCAGAAGATCTGCCTCCTGAAGGCTCAGTTATGGTTGTACGTTGAACGGGGGTTTACGGACCCATTGCGTCCTTGCGGACCCGAAGCAGAACGAAGCGACTGCATGGTCTTTGCGTTGCGTCAACATGGAACCATAACTAAGACTTTAATCCTAGATGGGAAGTTCAAGAGTCACGTCGTAACAAGATATGTGAAAGGTTATCATAATCGTGGTCATCAGAAGACTGTAACCAGAATTTTAATTTCAATTATGAATAAAAGTATGTAAAGTGCTGCATGTGAAGAAAAAAATGACATATTTTCAAGCTTTTTCTGCTGTTTTAACCCTAAAAAGTAAAATACATCATGGAAGTATATTTAAAGAGCTATCTATCTATTGGTTATTATGGGAGACACTTAAACCTTGGTTCAGTTTCCTGAAAGTCAAATGGACAACACCTTACACCCAACTATGAAACCCAACCCATTTCTCTCTCCCCAGGGAAGAGAGATCGTCCAGACCATGAACAGTGACCCTGGACTGGCAGTTGGTGAGTCCAGGCGCTAGAGATTAACTGCTGTATAATCATCCTAAAATACCCAGGGTGCACTGCAGGAGGGCATGTGTTGCCCCTGGAGGAATGCCTCCTCTAATCCGACCATTGATGGCACACGGCTATTCCCATCCCATGATATAATCCAGAAGTGATGAGCCCATTAATAAGACATCTAAATCAGGAGTGATATTAGTGTCGATTCTAAAACAGACGTTTGAGAATCCACCGTCTTCTTCTGGAGGTGCCAGTGTCCCCCTGAAGATATCTGGGTTTGATTCCCGGCCCTGCATAATGCATCTGTGTGAATTGCTCATAATATCACTGGATGTATTTGTAGGTTCAATATCACCTCTGCATGTTAACCTGTGAGGTGAGTGTGTAATCCTACAAGTGATTGGCGCCCCTTTTAAAACGTCAGCTCCCCTTGCACCCATGATCAAAATACTTTAAAAGCAGATTTTTATAATATATCATATTTACTCCACTTGTATAAAATAGCTCACACGTCTCCCTGTTGAATCCTTTTCTATCTTTTGCCAAGGTTACACAGCGTTCAGCGGTGTGGATTTCGAAGGGACGTTCCACGTGAACACCGTGACCGATGACGATTACGCCGGCTTCATCTTCGGCTACCAGGACTCGTCCAGCTTCTACGTGGTGATGTGGAAGCAGGTGGAGCAGATCTACTGGCAGGCCAACCCCTTCCGGGCCGTCGCCGAGCCAGGCATTCAGCTTAAGGTCTGTGTGCAGGCTGTACCTCTTTTGATAGTTTTTTTGTCTTGCCAAGGACATTTTGAAACGTCTGCATTTGGACAATCTTGAAAAGGCCAATGAGTACTTTTTTGGCTGCATACCTTAGTTTGGAGTTTATGGCAGAAATAGTTTTGGATGTAGAATCACCTTAGGTGAAACTTGAGAAATACCTTCATGGCAGTTAAGAAAAGCCTTTCAGAAATAGTATTTTTTTGGCAGTTAATACTGAATAAATTCTTTGAGTCTTTGATTTCACAGAGTAAATTCATAATTATCAATGGGCATAACAGGGGCTGGAGAACAGGGTTCTGGCCCGGCTAATGGCAGAGATGAATGATTATATTATCATTTCTTCGATGCAGTTTGGCAAAATAATCTGGAAAAATAACCTATAACTTTTATAATATTCTGTATTTACAGATTTACAGATTATACTCTGAACAGCTGACCTAATTCAAATATGGAAGAGCCTACTTATCATCACTGGACCAATAAAAAAAATATGTTGGACTTTGGCCTCAATAACCCTCTGACCTCTTGTGACCAGGCTGTCAAGTCGACCACGGGACCAGGG
This sequence comes from Gadus morhua, assembly GCF_902167405.1. Taxonomy (NCBI): domain Eukaryota; kingdom Metazoa; phylum Chordata; class Actinopteri; order Gadiformes; family Gadidae; genus Gadus; species Gadus morhua. Next base: position 11,177,177 of record NC_044059.1, read on the forward strand.
GAGAACTTGAGGAACTCTCTGTGGCACACGGGAGACACTTCGGACCAGGTGAAGCTGCTGTGGAAAGACGCTCGCAACGTGGGCTGGAAGGACAAGACCTCGTACCGATGGTTCCTCCAGCACCGGCCTGCCGACGGATACATCAGGTAACGTTCCCTCTAGCTCGACGGATACATCTGGTAACGTTACCGCTAGCTAGACGGATCCTTCAGGTAACGCCAGCTTGAGGGATACATCTGGTTACGTTCCGGTACAACTAGCTAGAAGGATGCGTAAGAGTAATCTGTTTCAGAGGGTTCCTTCCTCTGTTCTGAAAGATTCAATCTTGTATAATTAGGCAACAGGCTTTTTCAAAATGTTTTCACGCTCTGGTGGGAAGCATTGAGAGGTGGGGAAATCCATAAAAACCTGCAATTGCTAGCATTCGTTTACAACACTGATCTGCAGATGCTTTTATTCCAAAAATATTTGGATCGATGTTCATGTACCTCCTCATCAATGATCAGGTAGGGGAGTGACATTAGGCAGATGGCTCAAGCGGGTCTTCAGGTAAACAGCACGGACAAAATGGGGTTCAAACCCAGAACCTTTCGAATGAAGGTCGTCAAAGAACCCAATCAATACTCGGCCACCCTGCCCTGTCCATAGTCTGGATAAGATGGATGGATAGACAGAGCAGTCACATCTTCTGGATGATACCCGTTATCCATCAAGCCTTTATCGTCCGTTTGTGAGTCTGCCGATACGAACGTTCTCCGTGTTTCGAACAGGGTGCGTTTCTTCGAGGGAACGCAGATGGTCGCGGACACGGGCATCATCATCGACACGACCATGAGGGGGGGCCGGCTGGGGGTCTTCTGCTTCTCCCAGGAGAACATCATCTGGGCCAACCTCCGGTACCGCTGCAACGGTGAGTCATTAGAGAGTAGCAGTAGCAGTAGTGGTGGAAGCTTACATTAGGTAGTATTCAACAAGACAGAGCAAACCAATGGAATGCAATGGTTTGATGTAATGGTTGTTTCTCATTGGATTAGATGTACATTGAACTTTGGCGTTTTCTCTATCTCAAATAGGCGTTTTATAACAATGTCAACGTTTTTTAGGCTGGTTTAGTCGTTTTGAATTGGCACCAATTGGAGCCGATTTGAATCTGCAATGACAAACACAGTGGAAATGACCCGCCAATGAAACATTTTAATTTGTTCATCGATCTTGGTGTTGAGGGATAACCTTGCTTTTGTTTGTCTTTGACCGCCTCCAGATACACTTCCTGAGGACTTTGAATCATACAGGGGCCAGCAGGTTCGGCTGTTTTCCTAGGCAACAGCTGAACGGAGACGGAGGCCAGGGAATTCTGGGAACCTTATATCCCCAAAATTAGAATTTGAAAATTCAAAAGATTCTTTAGAAGTTTTAAATGCAGAATAAGTCCAATGAGGATGGCGAATAAATAATTGTGAATCCTGAATTTTTTACGTTGTTTTTTTTACATTGATGCTAATGTTGATCCTTTGACGTTTTTCGTGCTTTTTTTAAGTCTTGATTGATATTGCCAAAAATAAATATAAATAACGATTTTCATGATCGGGAGAATTTGAAAGATTGCAAGAGTTGCAGATGATTAATAAATAATGTATTTGGAAATCCTTGTCCGTATTATATTTTATCTAAAATATATATATATTTTTTTACTTAACTGATTATTTTTAAATACTACAAAAGCCTCATATAATGTAGCTATAGATCATAATAAAAAAAACTGAAAGGCTTGTTGACACTTTTGCTGCTTAACTTATCGGGTTTTGCATTGTATTTAAAAATCAAAATTGAGAAATAATTATAATTACATAAACACGCAGAAATGGGCTTAAAAACATCTTGAAGACAGTGTTGAGTCATTGTGCATTTCCAGCACAATTTGATCAAAAATGACAACGGACATTTGTACGGACGTATGTACAGAGAAAAAGTCTGTCGTCCACATTCAATTTTGTTGACATTTTCTTTTATATAATAAACAAACAGTTCACATGAGGAGATTCACACTGCAACAAATAAATACTACAGAACTTGTACTAGGACTAACTGGACAACAGTGATATGCTAGCCGCACTAGAAGCTTAAAGTTGACTTTAAAACAGAACTGGTTTGCCTGGGCCGTACACATGTTTCAATGGATTGCAGACATTAAAAAAAAACCTTTGTCATTAAAGGGACATATCCAGATTTCAAACCCTTGGAACAACGAGCTGCACAACATAAAAACTCACAAATTCCCGTTGACCAAACATTAGGACAACACCGTATCTTTTTTTCTTTTAAGTATGCCACTTTACCACGTAGTGAGCCCCTCCTGGGACAAACATTGATATCCTTCGCAATTTCAACATGATTTGAGCATGACACGTTTACAAACCAGGATCTTGTATTGAGAAAATAAAAACACGTCAGTAACTACAGGTACACTTGGGGACAAAAACACCTTCACATGAACCATCCCTCTTAATTCATTTCAACAGCAGAGCCAAATCGAATAAGTGATTGTGAACAGCATACAATTTGTGACTACTTTCTGTACAATACTCGTGAGTGGCAGTTTCTAGTTTTTAAATCTTTAAGTGTTAAATCTTTGCAAGACTAACAACGCTGTCGCAGAGCAACAATCACTTCCTGGGTGAATATCAACAGTCTGGTCGACCTGGGCTGGATTCCAATTATTTTTCCTAATGAGTTTCCTAATTTCCTCGAGCTCAGGCTTCATCGCTCGAGTCTGGAGCCGCAGCCGTAGCGCTATCAAGGAGCCCCACGGAATCAGGACAGATGGACGGCTGAGCGGCCTCAACCTCATTAAAGGTGACATAATTTACCACCAGGTATGAGTGTGATTAGCCGTCACAAGCCGTTTATGAAAATCTGCCTCTTCTGACATCACAAGTGGGCGTGTCCATCTAGACGTATGATGTGACAGATAGATGAGCAACGTTTGCTGAGAAATTGTGACGGAGCATCGGAATCAAGCCCAGGGTAGAATTCAACGGGAGCGAGCTTAAGGGAACATGGCTGCCAAGCTAAAGTACATTCGGACTGCGTATTTGTTCCACCTGTGTTCACAGGAGAGCAAGCTGCACTGGAAAAAGCCCTTTCTAGTTTTGCATCTCCCGTACGGATTCAAAAAACAGAACGACAAACAAAGAAACTGAGACAAGCCAAGCCCAAACAATAGACGAACAGTTTAAAGAAGAAAATATAGAATACATTTTCTTTTTTTCTTGAACAAGAAAGTTCCTGCCAGAGTGTACATCCGGTGTCAGACAGCATTCACGTAGGGCAAAACAGTCCCTGTTGCAAAAACAGGACAGTCACAAATAAAGTGCCAAGCAACGAGCGGACTTAACTTTGCACAACCGAAAAACAAAATTACAGCGTATAACCCAGTCTGAGTTTTGAATACAATAAACAAAAAGCAACAATGCCGAGAAGGGTTCCGACTCATAAGCCCTCGGTCAGAGGGGAGTTGGGGTTGCGTCGCACACTGATGAAGTCATGCGGTCAACTGTAAAACTTAGCGTAAACATACGTCTATTAATGCAAACAATCAGTGCAAGTGTCCGTCTTTTAAACAAGGGTGGAGCTAAGGATGTCCTGTTATCCAGGCCAGCTCAAGACATCCAAGGAGTTGTGCTGCGGTTTACCAATTGGGTCGGGACGGAGTGTTAAGAGATGCTACGGGGGGAATAAACCGGGAGATAACAAGCCACAGTCAGAATCGTCAGACCAACAAAAATAATCCGGAAAAAAGGCGTGGTAAAAATAACGAAAACATAGGTTCAAAACCTTGCGGTCGTTTAGCGTCAACACGCCAAAAACCTAGGACTTTACCTCACAAAATACATTCTTTGATATATTCTCCCCCCCCCCCCCCCCCCCCCCCCCCCCCCCCCCCCCCCCCCCCCCCCCCCCCCCAAATCAAACCTGTATGAGCATTACGTTGAGACAAAGTTAACAGAGTCACGCAACAGGAAACTGGAGTTCCTCGTTGCGTGGGAGAAACCAGCACATGCATCCGCGGTCGACAGCTAGCTCACTTATTTTTCTATTTTACACGGATCAACCAGGGCAGCGAGTAGGATGGCCTTCGTAAAGAGGTCGGGACTGTCAGTCGAGGGCATGCGTTTCGTTTTTATCGGCTTAGCATATGTACAACGGCGACCTGTGCTAACTAACAGTTGTTCTCTGACGCAACACAACAGAGGAATCCACAGCGAGAGTTGAGCTAAACATGACAAATAATAAAAAAAAAAACACTTCTGTATATATATATCATATATATACACATGTTTATATATTCTATATGATCGTCCATATAATATGTTATATATTTGATTCAGCAACGTTATCGTCTGATTTATAAACAAACCAAAAAAATCTCATTTGCATAGGAATCCCAATTGGTTAAAGGCGACCGACCCGCTGATGGACACAAACCAAACATGTAAACTTAAAGTCTTGGTAGCTGCAGAAACTTGAAAACAAAATGGCTGAGTTTGGATACGTGTTTGGCATCGGCTGGAAGGTCACTCCCAGAGCTGCACATCGGTCAGAAACCATGCAGCCTAGCAAGACCCACACATCAAATAATAATCTGATCCAAAACACATCGTTTCATGTACATGTGAAACATGATACGCAAGAGAACAGTAGATTTGTACATTTTTCCAATTAATTAAGTGTAAACATTGGTCACTGATTAAAAAATATATATAATAAAAACAATTAAACAGTTTAGGACCTACTACTTTACCGAAAACAAGTTGTGTTCATTTTACAGTTTAGAGACCATGATTGACCACGAGACACTGAAAGTGATAAAGCTGATAAGAGTATCTGGCGAATAGTGTTAATATTGGTAGAATATTTGTAATAGTTAAAAATAAAAACACGTTTCCCTGATAGCCTTGTTGGTTGGACCTAAACACATTTCATGTGGTAGCCAAGCGTTTTTTGTGTTATATTCTTTAAATGACATCTGCTTGCAGTATCTTATTTAGATACATTCCCCATAAAGAACCCATAAATATAACCACTCAGTCCTATGGGTTCTTCTTATTATACAAAAATTTCAATTCATATTTAAATGATTGATAAAAAATAAAATAAAAATGAAGCGCACCTGAACACAGAAATCCAACCGGCACGAAAGTGCTACCCCTGGTCAAACAGGGACAATGAATGCTCTAGTTTCTGATTGGCTTAATCAGTGAGACTTCACAAAGCTCCTTATCATTATATCCAGAATGCATAGATGCCAGGGGTACCTTCCGAAGAGTATCTCATTTTCGGAATGGCAAGATGGCATTTTCAGAAGACAATTTCAACAAATGTATTTATACAGTGACCAGTGTATTACACAGGTTTGATTTTGAACCTTTACAGACATCTTGTCTAAGGATGCTGGAGTCCGGAAAGGACGTTTTAACTCGTCTTCCCAACGGCTATGGGAGAAGTTCAGTCGACCACTGCCGGTCGGTCCTCAACCTGATCCCAGACAAACGGAGAGCCGTACGAACGTCAGAAGTTAATCTAATGTCATATATTCGAGACCACATTGTACCTTATTATGCCAATCAGAAACCACAACTCCAGTAACACGTGTGAAGTGCCGTCCCTGTGATTTGATTTAGAGGTTTGGTTAGTATTTAAACATTAAAATAAGCCACTTAAAAAGAAACACAAGAGTAACACCCAAACGTTGTAGTGTAACAAAGGCTATTTTCAGATATTAAGAACCACTTGAACTTCCGTTTAGTGAGAGCAATCTGCTCAAGGAGCGGAAAGCCTCCCCATAACTGCACCTTCCAACACACTTCCTTCCACTTAGAAAACCACCAATTTGGTTGTAAACTGTACTGGTAGAAAATACAGTACAATGATTTGTCAAACCTTGCACTACGTTACCACAGATATCACCGACCAAACGTCAAGAGTTTCCTTTCAAATACAAGACAATTTTTTTTAAAGAGAAGGTAGGAAAATACATCGTCACACAAGACACTAAAAGTACAACAGCAGACCACTCCTGTAAGGCAAAATCAGGTGATTTCACAGTGACAACTTCAAATGATTACTTGTTCCGTTTTCTTTTTTTTAAAATAGTCATATTTTTCCATACCTTAGAATGAATTGTTTGGAGCTATTCACCGGCAACAAATAACAGTTAATCTGATTCATTCATTTCAATAGATTAATATCTTCAATCTCTTGCTTTGAGAAGTGAGCCATCTTAATATAGGTTACTATTTAAGCTGTTGATGGGGGGTGAATTTTATTTGCAAACACAGCATTACCAAAACCTGGAGCTGGTGCTAAAAGCTGTTGTGAAAAGCTGTTGTGTTCTGATTTTGTTCCATTTTTGCTGGGCTCTAACCGCACCAACATCTACAAAGTCCTACATCAAATAAATGGCACAACCAATGCCTACCAGCAAGTATGGGGAGGTTTTGCAGTCCTTAATTAGCTTATTAAACACAAATAATAAATAGACACGACCTGAACAGGTGCATTTCAACACAACGTCGACAGAAGTACGAATTTTGGCATCACACGTGAAACAAAAGAATAAATATATCGAGTCTTCAAAACAAATAAATAAGGGCATAAATAAAAATACGTATAAATACACAATCATCAACATATAGTGCATGAGAAAAATATAAACATTTGGTTGTCAAAAATAAAGCTTTTGTTTGCGGGATGCGAGCGACGTTGGCGACGGGGTGGCTGCAGCGCGGTGACCAATCCTGTGGCTTCTTCTGCGTTCTAAACTTCGGGTTCTGACTTCTTTTAACGACAGCATTTTGGACATTTTGGCCGGGTTTCAGCCCCATGCTGCTCTTCAGCAAACGATACCAATAAACAAAAGTAAAAACATCATTTAACTTTATAAAAAAAACAAAAAACAAATGTGGGCTGTTGGAATATATCGGACGTGAAATGACAAATAAAAGAAAAGAAACTGCCAGCGAGCAAAAGCACCGGGCAACCAATCACCTTCGGAGCCACGCGGGGGGGGGGGGGGGGGGGGGGGGGGCGGCGGCGACGGTTGCCGGGGGGGGAGAGGGGAGGCGTCCGTTTGCTACGCGTCGTTCCAGGGGATCCAGGAGAAATCAAGGGGGGGGGCAAGCAGGGGTGTTGTTCGGAGTTCAGCTGAACCATGCAACCAGGGGGGGGGGGGGGGGGGGGGCGACTCAGCCCCGCCTCCCGTCCTCACACTCCAATCACAAGTCGGTATGTTTATGCCCCGCCCCCGTCCTCGCTCCCGGTTGGTGCAGGTGTGGCCCCGCCCCCGGCAGTGTCATCACAGGCGGTCCATCCTGAAGGCGTCCTCCGTGGCGGGGTCGGTCAGAACCATGTCGGGGTCGTTGAGCATGTGCAGTCCGTCTAGCGTCAGGGGGTCGATCTTCAGCTCGTCCAATGGGAACTGGGAGTCGGCGTCGAAGCTGACGTCGCCCACGCCCGCCAGCGAGTTGGACAGCTCCTTGGAGAGGCTGGGCGGAGACTCGCCCGTGACTGGTGGAGACGGGAGGAGGGGGCGGGGCGCCAGCCGTTACGACACTAGAACATTACACGCTGACTTTTCATACGCCTTTGTGGCCTTGTGCTGCCTTCATGTTGTTTTCCTTCGCTCTAACTTTGAGCAGTAAAACCTCAACAGCAAATGTACATTTACGTCCCACTGCTGTTAAGCATTACCATTGAAAAGATCCTTACCATTGGTTAGGGCTGCTACATTATGGAAAAAAATCATAATCAAGATTATTTTGTTCAATATTGAAATCCCGATTATTCAAATCGATTATTTTTTAATTTGAAAAAATTATGTATTTATTCAGCATGACTCTCCCAAAAACACTTTGTAACTGAACTTTGAAATTTCACCTTAAAAAAATACACAATAGTCAAAAAGAAAATTTTCAAATCTAAAATAAGTACAGATGTGTTTCCAGCTGTTCTGCACTTTCTTTTAAACATTAAAAAATAATAATGAAAAAAAAAATCGATACTGAAATTCGATTAATCGCCCAGCCCTACCATTGGTAATATTCCATACTTTATTTACCAAATGCTTCAATCACTAAATAAGTGATATAAGTGAATAAGACCAATATGAGGATCAAAATCCCTCAATCCCATCAATCCTAACTAACTGGTACCTGTGAGGATGATATTGGGGATGTTGCCGTGGTTACTGTATCCAAGCTGCTGAGAGTCCTGCAGGCTGCTGCCTGTGAGCCCCATCATGGCCGCCTGCGTGTAGTTGAGGGTGGAGCACTGGCTGAACAGGCTGGCCGAGCTGATGGGGTTCTCGATCATGTTGAACTGCTCCAGCTGGAGGAGAACAGCCAGGTGGTTGGTGCACGCGTCCGGGTGGAGATTCAATAGAAACGTTCTTTGCATTGACATTCTAGAGCCTCTATTTTACCACCAGGTGTGATCAGCCGCTGAGAGCCGATCCAAAATCTACCCAAAGTGGGAGTGTCTACCAAGATGCTCTTCTATGCACTGTTTAATCACTCCCTGATGTAAATATTGCCTTGCATAGTATTCTTCTTGTGTATTTCTTCCCTGAATATATATTTTTAGCATTTTGTACTTTTATACTGTTTTTTATCTCTTATTCCATGCGTAACATGGTGTTTGCTGTGCAAGTCCCTTAGGGAACCTTCCCGAGGGATTAATAAAGTTCCCCTCTATCTCTCCATCTATGATGGGTACGATCAGCCCAGCAGTGGGCACGGCCGCCCTGGTAGGCTGGGAGCCGTCCATCTAAACGCAGCACGTCAACCACGTCACACCTGGTGGTAAAACAGGGGGCCCCGTGAAAACGGATTGGGTGCTCGGGTCGTTCACCTGATGGGAGAGGGCGTTGGTCTGCCTGGACGCCAGCTGCTGGTCGTAGAATGAGTCACCGAATATGCTGCCAACGACGGGAATGTGCTGGAAGGGAAGAAGTACGAATATAAGGCAAGCGTTTAACCTTGAGGACGGCGGGGGGGACAGGGGGGAGGGAAGCTGTCCAAACGCTGCGATGACATGAAACGGCAAAAAAAATCAAAAGACCCAATCAGAAGCCGGGGATGAGGTTAGTCAGCCGGGGCCGGTGGCGTCCCACGGGGGGGCGTGTTTCAGCGAGGCGATGACGGGAGGAATGAGCAGAGAGTCGCCGAGACCGCCAGCTGAGCATGGACCAGACCAAAGCAGGATGGATTCACAATGCCACGAAAACACCACCCTCCCCGATACAGAAGACAACGCCCGCCACCATACAGAAGACACCACCCCCCCCATACAGAAGACACCAGCCTTGAGGAAGCGAGCTCCACAACCACACACCCTTGTCCAAAATAGCGTAGACGAGAAAACCTGTAGAGGCATTTGGCCCTCTCTGGGGAAACTCCAAACCTCTGCTGTTTGTTCACGTATAGATACAACTTCTACCGCAGGCGCTATTCATGCTGAGGGGAGATCACATCAAATAAACGCAATACACAGTGCGTCACGTAAACTCTACAGCAAGGCAGGAGGTGTGATGACCGAGTAGGTGTCTGCTGGAGACAACCTTTCAGAGCGCACACATGCTTTGTCAAACAGTGTGCAATACTGTTGTATAACCTTGGCTCACTGCAACTACGAGATATATTTGTCAATATTTGTAATGACGGGTGCCATCATGTTTGGACTGAACGGCTCAAAAGCACTGGAGTGACAGAAGACGAAGCAGGTTGACCTTCCACTTATGCCACCATGCACGCAGAAAGATAGAAAGAACGAACAAACAAACAAACTAATGAATCAAAGAAAGAAAGAAAGAAGAGAACAAACTAACCAAAAACGAACGAACAAAACAAAGATAGAGAACAAAAGAAACGAATAAAGAATGAAACAAAGAACCAACAAACCCAACATCCAAACAAAGAAAGAACGAACAAAACGAAGAAAGACAAAGACAGAAATAAAGACAGAAAGAGAGAGTTGCGTCGAGGCATGGATGAAAAGCGGGTGACCGGGTCAGGAAGCAGTTTGAAGACGGATCCCAGCGCTGGGTTTCCCCGATCACGGCCCCGTTCCCCCAGTACGGAGGCTAGCAGCTAGCGGCTAGCTCAGCGGGCAGGCTCTTACTTGGGGCGAGCCTCCCGGAGAGAAGCCTTGATTGGAGACGGGGGAGGTCGGAGACTGATTGGCTGGGGAGCCAGACTGATTGCGGTACTGTTGGAGGGAAGAGGGTTAGCTAGCACACAGCGACTGAGGTGTATGAAGGCCGCTAAGAGCTAGCCTTCTATGCAGGCGGCTAACAGTGCTAGGATACCTGGAAGTCAGAGGGAGATCCACGTTGGATAACCCAATCTGAGTGAACACGTCAAACGGAAACGATATTAGGGGTAAAAAAAAACGTAACTTATGTGTACAACTTTTTGCAAAAATAACCATAAACAAAAATACACAAACTGTCCAAAGAACCATGTCACTTAAAACCAGCGTTGGTATTCTATGCTTTATCCTGTATGCTAGACGGAATAACTGGACATTCTCCCTTCCCCTGGGGGCTGGCTAAGGGTCGGGGTACCGAGCCATATCATACCTTTACAGTCCGATAGAGAACAACAACAGAAGCCCCCACAGCCCCCCAGACAGCGGCCCCTCACCGAGCTGATGTTGATGTTGATGTTGGAGCCGTCGTGGTTCAGGCCGTCGGTGGTGGCCGAGGGCAGGGTGATGAGCCTGATGCCCTGAGGCAGGCTCTGCTGCTGCTGCTGCTGCTGCTGCTGCTGCTGCTGCAGCTGCTGCTGCTGCTTGTGCAGGTCGCTGAGCAGCTGCGCCTGGGCCTGGGCGGTCAGCTGGCTGAACAGGGGGTACTGGGAGAGCTGCAGCTCCAGGGACAGGGCCTCCATGGGCACCGCCTGGGAACACAACAAGAGATCCAACTAAAAGGAGTCGATCAATGGAGTACACCGAAGAACACCTTGACTGAACCTTAGCTCCTTTAATCTTCCACCGATCGATTGGTTGATTGATGGGGTGACACAAAATCGTCACGTTATCCTAGATCAAATGGATCCGCCACAGTGCACTCTGCCTGGTCGTGTTCCTCGGGGAGGAAGGTAGGTCGTTTCGGAATAACGCTTGGTCAGACACCGACTAGGTTGAGGGCAGAGTGTAGCGCTGAACCTCCCAGGGTGCCGATTCTGATATGTTCCCCCTCAAAGCCCATCAAAGGTTTGATGGAGCAACCTATAGCATACAGCCTGTGGAAAATGTCTTTGACCGATTTTAGATGCAATACCTAATATTTGGCCGTTGGGCGGTGTACCTGGTTGAGGTGGCCGGGGGAGGACAGGGTGGGAGAGAGCTGCTGGGGTGACTGCTGGAGGGAGAGGTCTGAGCTGAGGGTGAGGGGCAGCACCGAGGGCTGCCTCCGCTGGGAGGGGGTCATGGACTGGGAGGAGACCGGCATACCTGGAGGGACCGCAGAGCAGCAGAACAGCAGAGCAGCAGAACAGCAGAGCGTCAGAACAGCAGAACGTCAGAACAGCAGAACGTCAGAACAGTAGAACATCAGCATGCTGCAGGGTCCCCCGGATGCAGGTTCTGGGTTCGAACCCCAATATCCACAGCCTAGATAGATGCATTTTTTCCCCAACCTGCCCCTGTAGATACCCTATATCTGTATTACCACCACTATCAGCATGCACCCCCTTCAGTCAGTCACTTTGGATCAAAGTATCCAAGTTGCTAGGAGTATACAACAATTACGATAACAGTAAAAAAAAGCCAACATTATGCCACACACAGTGAATAGTCACGACAGTAAACTGTGTGTTTAACACCTTGGATTATCACCGGTGACTGTAATATGCATTTCACACGTGCGTCACTTTACATCAGGGTGTTTTGGGCACATAAAGTGACGTAGGGGCTTCGGGGGTCCTCCATTTAGGGTGGCTATAACATCACTTATACCTCATCATTAGCATAAAGTTGTGCAGGGGTGGGGGGTGGGGGTGGGGTCTCTCCCCCCCCCCCCCACTGGATTGCCTGGAGCTCTGTCGAGCCGGCTGCTGTGATTGGTTACCGTGGCCGGGGGAGCCGACGCCCAGGTGGGCGTGGTCGGCGGACAGGCTGCCCGTGCTGCCGGCGGAGCCCAGGGAGGGGAAGGAGACGCCGTCGTCGGGGTCCAGCGGGGTGGACAGCGGCGGGGGGAACTGGATGTTGGTGAGGTCGGGCAGGGAGCCCCCCGTGTTGTGGCCCGCCGGGAGGACGGACGGGTTCACCTCCAGGTCTGGAGACGGGAAGATGCTGGAGGGACGTCGCGGCGCCGTTAGGTTGACAAGGGGGCTTACTGCCCTGAGGGACACATTCCCCCTTCTTTTTGCCCGGCCATCTGGGTTCTGCGTTACCCCATACACTTGGAGTATATGGGGTAACAGATGGGGGAATATTCCCCCACCCAGCTAGTGTTTCGAACCAAGAAGGCCTCCAGGCGTTTGAGGAAAGTATCTTTTGTTGTTTACTGGTAGCCAAGCTTTCTGGTGATAATTGCGTGTATGAGTAAGGCAGTGTTTCAGCGGGTGACATAAAGTCTCTCTAGTTTGTAGGTGAAAAATCGCCAGACCAAACGAAAATAAACGTACAAACAAAAACACTGAGTTACGTTATCTACTTGCTAATCTATCCTTGCAAGCAAAAACATGATTTATTTTCTGTGTATGCGCGTAAGAATTGACTCACTTGATTCCTGGGACATCGCACACTTTAGGGCTTGAACAATCATCCTGAGGACGAAGCAGAGAAACCTTTCTTTAAATGGTGCACGACGGCCAAAAACAACAGTGGTAAGCATTCAACTCATTCGGGAATAAAAACTCAACCCTTTCAGCATATTCTACAACAGAACAGCTGTCCCTAGATGTATATACCTGGGTGATCTTTTAAAAGTATCAGTAAACAGATCCATCAAGGGGTCGAATGCTGGTTAGATGACCGAGTGTGTGTGTATTTACCTAAAACATACAGACATGTATGCGTGTGTTTATGTATGCATGTGTGGGTCATAAAGATGACTTGATTGACCTTTCCCTTGACCCCAGTACCTGTTTGTCATCCCACATCTGTTCTAGCGAGTCCTGGTCCGGGTTCGAGTCCGGACTCTCCGTCCCTGGCACAGTGAGCAGGAGCACTGATTGTTCAAAACCAAAAGGAGGAGAACAGCAGAGAGATTTACCGACTGAGAGTACGTACAAATTCCTCATCCAAACCCGACCCACCCGACGACCCGAGTCGTCGATGTCCCGCGTACGCAGAGCAGAGCACAGCTCTCTGCTGAAGGACCACCGGAGAAAACAGGCTGCTTGTTCAATAAAATATAAATAGCTCATCCAGATACCCCAACCCCAAACTAAATAAATCTCCATAGGTCAAGCTGGCTAAAACGACTAAACAGTATAAAGATGCTAACCATAACAAGCTTTGAATACAACCATTAGACAATCATTACAGATCCCTTCCAACATATTTAGTCGATCAAAAACGATGCATCGATCCAGGAAGCACCATTTCTCTCAGGGCCACCAGGTCAGCAGTGGCATCCAGACTGCATCCAACACAACAGCCTTTGCTTTGTTTCACATGAATATTTGAACCAGAGCCAGAGCGCACTCTCACAATCCAGAGATCTGGAGACGCCTCTCCGCTCTCCAAGAGCCTGTAGCCGCTCATGAATAAAACAGAAGCAGGCACTCCTATGACTCGCGGCGGCGGCGGTCTCCGTTACCTCTCTTGGGCTGGAGCTCCTGCGAGCCGCTGGCGAACACCTCCTGGGGTTTGGGGTTCATGGTGCTCTGGTGCAGGGCAGAGTCCGAATTAGTCCTGCCCACGTCGGAGAGGATGGCGGGGGAGAGAGACAGAGAGAGAGACAGAGACAGAGACAGAGAGAGAGACAGAGACAGAGAGAGACGGACAGAGACAGAGAAACAGAGACAGAGACAGAGAGAGAGCAACAGAGACAGAGAGAGCGACAGAGACAGAGAGAGAGCGACAGCGACAGAGAGGGTAAGGGGTCAGAGATGGAAACAGATGAACCCCGGAACCTTCACGATTTACAGTTTAAGATCAACCATTGTGCTAGCCCTTTATTATGTATATTCAACCTCAGCATGTAAATAATACAATGCCTCCTTCTACTGGCTGTTTGGCCGGCGCATGACATTAACCTTTCTAATATCAGGATGGAAGCGAGACCTTGCATACTGTATACATTACACACATGTACTGTATTGTACTAACGGCCTATGAATAAAATCACTAGAAGTGCTTCGGGGGGGAAAGGGGCAGGGAAGGGGAGATGGCCAACCTTCGCCAGCTGGTGTCGGGGGGAGGAGACAGGTAGACTGAACCGTAGGGACAGCTGTCGATGTGGGTCTCGGTCAAGGGTAACAAAGTCATTAGAATAACATTGAGATTCGACATGGCTAAAAGTAAAAGACACTGGCATGTGCATTAGCTGATGATAATGCCACCATTTGCATAGATCTTATTTATTATGTTTACTATGCATATGTAGATGCTATGCACCTTACGGATTGTTTTGCACTTCTTGGTAGATAATCACTCTGTGCAATGACAATAAAGTGAAATCTCAGGCAGTCAGGAGTATACCTGTACTATATGAACTCTGCACTTTATACAGTGCACAAACACTTCATGGAAAGTTGCAATAGCAAAAGATCTTTTTAACTTTTTACTGGTCGGGTTAGGGTTACCCAGGTTGAAAACGACATTGACAGAACATGGGTTTGTCCGCACACACACACACACACACACACACACAGCGAGGATATCTGGCGTCCGTGTTTGTCCACGGTGGCGGGGCGGCGGTGGGGGGACGTGAGGCGGTTCCGGTCGCGGTACACGCGGTCCACCAGCCCGTGGTGTCTGGTGCTGCGGCTGGTGTCCAGCGCAGAGTTCTGCAGTGGACACACACACCCAGGTCACAAGCGGCCAACGCAGCGGCCACAACCCATCACACACACCCACCCACAGGTGCACATGGCCGCTGGTAGGGCTGAACCATTCATCTGATTCGATCCGACATCGCGATGTAATAGATATCAAAATTGCAAAGGCTGTGATTTTATTTTTTGGTGTTTAGTTACTGTTACTGACTGGAGATCAGTAAGATTCTTATTTTATTGTTATTTTACAATTCCAATAGTTAAATAGAGATGTTATAATGTATAATATAAACTCATGCATCATTCCATGTCAACACATAGGCCTGGCCCAAAGGAAAGAGCAGTTTATATGTTGACTGCTTCCAATGTTGTGCTGGTAATACTACAGAATGCATAATACATCGCAATTCGATTATTTTCCCAAATCGTTCAGCCCAAACCTCTGGGTATCAATGGAGCAAAATGTTTTTGTTTTCAAAATGAGCTCCATGGGAGGGGGGGGGGGGGGGGGGGGGGGGGGGCTGTACCGATGCTTGAACTGGTAAATGTTTTTCAAGATGGAAAGCCATGACAAGCAATGCCAATGATACTCGTTTATCATCTGATTATTACGGGTATAAAATGGGAGGTGGGGTTTTCCTACTGCATGTCCACTGGCAGCTTTCCTAACCCCTGACAAACCCTGGTGAGGTTACGATAAGATTAATTTAATCAATACCAGAAGGGAAATACTTGGAGTTTCTACAGTTCTGCCAAAGAGGTGTTACTATGAAACCAGATCACACCACACCAGTCTTACAGTGGCATGAACGCAACTAAACCGAATCTAATCCGCACGTCTAAATATAAAACTGCTTGTATTGGTCATTGACAAAACAAAGAGGGTTACCGGCTGAGAGAAGCTAGGGGCTCACCTGAAAAGGAAGGTCAATGTTGCCATTCCCAATCTGATTGACATTGGGCAGTGAACCTCCATAGTACTGTCCGCGATTCTGCCCTAGCTGCAAATACTGGGTCTTCTGTAACTGCAGCTGTGCAAAGTAAAAGGTGCATGACAGCATGAGCGAATGGCCTGGTACATGGAAACACAAAGTAAAAAGGTAAACAAAACAAACCAAGCTTGTCGTTTCAGTGTGTGAATTAAAAAGTATAGCATATTAAACAGATGGACAATGGAGAATTATGGATTGGGTGGATTCCCAATGAACGACTATGTGACACAGATTCACTGATGGCTAACTGCATATTCCAGATGTTCCCTCAGGGGAACCTGGTAACGGTTAAGCATAACAGATGTTATTTGGAAAAAGGACAATTTGGTCCATCTTCCATCTCTTGATTGGATTGCTATAGCATAGGATATTCTCTGGACGATGCACTCGTTTTCATTGTTTTCATTCAAGCGACATAAGACCGAAAAAAAAAAGACCGAAGAAGTTGTCTGATTCGTTGGTCGGTTCAAACCTTCTCACTTGGAATAAAGATATGCTTATTCATATTCTTTCCTGTAGCCTGAATGAGTGGACTCGGGTCGCTATTAACACTGTAAATCACGTTAAGACATTAAGTTACGCCTTGGTCCTCTCGTTGACAGCTCGTCAGAACACCTGCACCCTTGATGCTCCCTGGGACCCTTCATCTGAAGCTATATTTGGATGCTCGTTATTTCGATGCTGGGGGTGAACTGAACGCTCCATCTCCGATACATGGGACCTCGGGGATCAAAGAAAACCGGGTGCAAATCCCTTTTTATCATGTGGCAGACAACAATTATTAGTGCGACTCCGGTGTTAATGTTAACTGGTTTTATTCTGACAGCGGGGATGATCGCCCGTCAGCTGTCAGACCATGTCTGAAACACAACACACATAATAACACAGGGAAGGATGGAGGAGCACAGGTGCCACTCTCTCCAGCTAGCCCACATTAGTATGGCACCTGGTGGTTTAACGATGGAGACACACACAACTAACGTCTCGATGATGACACAATACAGGACCATCTCTGCCGGCCGATGTTAAGGTTTAAAAGATTCCACTGCTGACGGTTGAGGACGACAACGACGAGTTGTGTTTACCTGCTTGAGGTTAGCGCTGGCTCAGCGTCGCCAGCTAGCAAAGGAAAACCGTGGCGCAAAGTACGTTTAAAACAAGGTGACCCGCGTCTTACCCGGGCGGCTCTGGTGATGTTCAGGTCCTTCATCACTTCCTCGAAAGCGGCGGTCTCCTCCGCCTGTTTCTGGTTGTGCAGCGCGATTTTTTCGCTGAATTTGCGAGGGTTGTTAGAAGACGCCATCTTTGCCTCTTCTTCTCAATGGAGCGTTACGCACCACGCTGTGGGTGGCCACGTGACGTCATCACGCATGCCTTGTACAGGTGAATGGTTTTGGTTTAAACAGGGGTCCGGTACTACACTCTTTTTTCCTACAATCTGGAGTAGTTTTACAAAATCCTAAGAATAACTTGTTCTAGCCCTGTTCTGCACGGATACAGTATACAGTGTTTATCACAGCCGTCTTGTTTGTAACTAGCCAGTGATTGCTATAACAAAGCCAAGGTTCACTCTTATGCCGCTGAAGTACATTCATATATATAATATTCATATTTACACCTACATGTGAGGTTTGAGGGGACAGAATACTTTTTATCCAGTTCCTCTAAAAGTAAAGGCTTATACAAGTTGTTTAAAAATGTTACATCCATACAAGCAATTTAAGATGAATCAGCTTTGTAATGACATGAGTAATGTTTGATCCGTTGAATTCATGTCTTGAACGAAACCATTCACATTTTTCTCACTTGTAATGAAGATACTGGAAACAACAGGCTTTATAAGGACACTGAACACCTTTAATAAAAGGATGGATATACAGTGACATGAGAGGCTACATTCTCTGTTGGTTTACGGATCTCTTCATAATGCACTTAAATGATAGGTGCTTTTTAAGATGAGGACACAAAACAAGATAAGAGTACACCAAGGCAAACAGGTGAATTCATGAAAAAGGGTAGTGTGGCATACTGATACCGGCATCATACACTGTATTGTTTAAGAAAAATGCACACTCAGGTCTACCCTGTAATGTGCTTTATATAGAAACCACTTTTGAGTTGGCAGCAGATTCAGACAAATCGACTCGTGTTTAATGCTTCCTGAAGTGCAGCACTGCACTACAACATCTTTACAAAACCCTCCATGACTCGTTCTGCTTAGGTCTGGGGATTTTTTGGTCAGCATGACCTTGATGCAAAATACATCCGGCGGCCAAGAGACAAATACTGAGAAGATGGGTGTGCTGGAAATGATATTTGTTTCTCTCTTGTGTGCGGGGGCACACACACACACACACACACACACACACACACACACACACACACACACACACACACACACACACACACACACACACACACACACACACACACACACACACACACACACACACACACACACAAATTTGCTCTGGCTTGCCAGGTTGGTAATAAGAGTGGATTTTAATATAAACAAACTATTGTGTTGAGATAGTAAAACCGTTTAAAAAAGTCAAACCGGAAATAGTTAGTGCTGAACGACCTTTGCACTGCAAAATCAGTACATTAAAAGGAACATTACAAAATCCACCACATAAAATAACTTTCTCTCATTAAAAAAATGAGAACGCATTCACCTTGTATCTGAGAGGTGCAATAGTAGCTGAGAGGTGCGATACAGCTGTGACTCATGAAGTGAATTATGGGTCTTTGGGTATGCCAGGGCCCATAACAACATGAGATACAGTATCATGCCTCAAGGTAAGTGCTTATAAGAAAAAATATATAATGCCCCAAGCAAACAGCAAATAGCTAGCAAGCAAACTGAAAGTCATCCGAAAATGTACGTAAAATCTGATATTATTTAGGGTCATGTCTTTCCAAGACCGAGTTTATCAGCAAACTTTGAGATGTATTTTTATAATTAAAATTTTCCTTACAAGATATTTGGTGTGTGCAAACATCCCTCTGCATGTTATGGGTATTTTTAAGTATTTCGATTTAGTTGTCCATCACACATGAGAGTTTATAGTATAAACAAAAAGGAAATATATTGAATTAGGTTGGCCAAAATATTTAGGTTTATCCCTTGACGCAGACGTCTGTAAGAAAACGATTGGATCAATGAAATAAATACTAAATGTATCAACTATCCCCCCCTCCCCACAAAAAGAATAACATAAAGTTGATAACAATCAAATAAAACTGAATAAATAAATCCCCAGAATACTAGGTAGTGAACAAAGCTATATAGAACCAGCTATGCTGATACATTTCACACGCTTTCTCTTGCAACTCAAACGTCAAGGTAAATGTATTATAAAGTGTTTTATATAGAGCGCTGTACAAACATGCCATGTTAAATACCGTTAAATATGAAAGTTTAAGTATTTCAGTGTGCTTACGGCTTTTAATGCAAATCAGAGAAAGTATACAGCCTTATTATTGATAAATCAAGCAGAAAGTAATTGAAAGTCATTGAAGAATATCTTCGTTAATATCCTTTAACCTTTGGATCGGCGGTTGCTTAGTGTTTGGACTGCGTGTGGTCAACCCCGATAGTTGATTACTTAAAGTGGGATGCAAGGAAGCCACTGTAACAGTGGTTCATTATATAGACGTTAGCAAAACACTTTACAACGGTCAGTGGCCTGCTGAGGGCCAAGAAGAGGCCGAAGGAAACATAATTCTGTAAAACTGAAGAAAGGTTCCATCAGTATTTAAATTAAGAAAGCTATCAAACCTTTAATCATATAAAATATAAAACACAATAATACCATAATAAAAAATAACATCTATCCCAGGAAGGATTATGAATAACGGGTTTGAATGAAATAATCATACAACTACTTCACCATAAAATAAGTAAAGTAATGAAGTAGTACCAGTGTGTGTGCAAGAGCCCCTTAAGCTGGACCAGCAGAACCTCTCCCCCATGGGTCTCTGTGATGTCATATCCTGTCCTGACCTGTACTGATAAGGCATCCGATATTGCCTACAGTCACATGTAGGACAATGAAACTATTGAACCGGCTGGCTGCTGACAGATCTTCCGTGAATCTATGATTATTACTATTAAACGTCTGAATCGACTGCCAAGACGCAGTCCATTCGGTTCTCCATGGTACTGTAACAGACCTGGGCCGTCCGGAAGACATGTGGTGCTGTGTCAGTATAAATCACAGTACCGGTTTGTGAACTGAAAATCGAGTGTCAATGTTTTCTGTACGTATTTCTCACAATTAATTGAAGCAGAACTAAACAAATAATACCTTTGTTTCATGAAATATTGAAACTATGTAAAAACAGTGCTGGGGGAAGACCGTTAAATTATATGGACGATCTCCTCTCTCCCCTCCTGCTTCAGTTCTCCACTAGAGATCCAATCTCCGTTCCTGTTCAACAACAACCAGCCTTTGTCAGGGCTGAAACTACCCGTAGGCCTCTGGGTCTGCTCCCTGTCCATTCGCTCGCTGAAACACATCTTCCTCTTAACCTCCAGATAAGAACGAAGGAGATAACAGGAGACCATCCCCGCCCTCATCCAATGTCTGTTCGACCTCTGTGTTTTGCACATGCCCCTTTAGTAACGTCCTATTTTCCTCTCCCTCTCTCTCTGTCCCTCCCTCCCACTCTCTCTCTCTCTCCCTCTCCATATCTCCCCCCCTCCTTCTCTCTCCCTCTCTCCCTCCTTCTCATAAAAAGGACCCATCATTTGAGCTGCATCTTGTGCCAGCGTAGCGGGAAGGGGTAGGATGAGTGGCTGATTAAACTGTATGGGCGTAGGCATACTGGCAGCAGCAGCCCCAGCTCCAGTGTAAGTGGGTCACTCTCTCTGCAGCACATTAACAAACTCCCCCAAGCAAGGACAGACATGGAACCAAAATAATACCTCATGGAACCAAAATAATACCTCAATGCTTTTACATTCCTGTTTGTCAGCCAAAGGCCTGGTAAATAGTACTCCACCTGTGCTATAGAGAACCATCGGTCTGTCCTATAGTCATTATCCTCAAAACACACACAGAATCAGGAGCACCGTAGTAGCGGCTAGTAGTAACAGGAGCCGGTCACGAGAGCACCTAGAGATCCGGTCGCCACAGCAACCCGTTCATCCCCTCTTTCAGACACGTCAGCGCTGCGCGGGAGTCTGAGGCAGTATGACGGGCGTGCAGGCGACGCCCGCAAAGGACTCCGGGAAGTGCAGGTCCCTCTCCCACTCGTCGGTGTCGGGGTTGTACACCTGCACGATGCTCGTCACGTTGTTCAGGTGCCAATTGTACCCGCCCACCACGTACATCTTGCCGTTGAGCAAGCAGCAGCCAGACTCGGACTGGCCCACGCGCATGGGGCTGACGGTGGTCCACTGGTCGCTGAGCGGCAGGTAGTACTCCACGGCCAGCACGTCGAAGCAGCGGTCCACGTGGTCCATGCGGCCCCCCATGGCGTACAGCCGGTCCTTGGCGCCGATCATGGCGTGCAGCACCCGGGGCTCGTTCATGGGGGCCCTGAACTCCCACTGGTCGGCCACGGGGTCGTAGCAGTGCAGGGTCTTCTTGTCCTCCAGCGACACCCCGTAGCCCCCGGAGACGTACAGCTTGTCCCCCAGGCAGCCGCCGGCGTGGCCCCAGATGCGGCGCTTCAGCGGCTCCACCTTGCTCCACTCGTTCTTCTTCGGGCAGTAGCACTCCACCGAGGAGAGGCTGCCGGTGCGGTTGCGCCCCCCGGTGGCGTAGAGCACGCCCTGCAGCACGTTGAGCTGGAACTGGATGCGGCCCTCCTGCATGGCGGCGATGCGCAGCCACGTGTTGAGGTGCGGGTCGTAGCGGAAGCAGCAGTCCATGGCGCCCTCGCCGCTGCGGTACTGCAGGTGCTGCCCGCCCACCACGTACACAAAGTTGTCCATGACGGCCACGCAGGCGTGGCTGACGCCCGCCTCCATCTCCGTCAGCTCCTTGAACTGGCGGGAGGCGGGGTCGGGCAGGTGGTACACCTTGGCGCTCACCGTGCGGTCGTTGTCCGTGTAGGGCGTGCCGCCGAAGGTGACGAGCGACGGCACGTCCGAGCGGACCAGCGTGCGGGCCGACTGCATCTCGTGCTGGCGGAAGGGCAGGATCTGGTAGTTGAAGGCCTCCAGCAGGTACTGCCGGCACAGCACGTCCTCCACCATGATGCCCACCGTCTGCACGCTGTCCACCAGGTCCGAGGAGCGCATGAGCGGGAAGCGCACGTGGCCCAGCACGGCGGCGGCCCGGGCGCGGCGGGCCTCGTCGTGCTCCAGCCAGCGGATGGCGGCGTGGAAGAGGTCGATCTCGTTGCAGTTCCGCAGCTTGTTGCTGCGCAGGAAGAAGACCAGCCGCTCGAGGGGGATGTGCAGGAAGTCGTCCTCGGCGGCGATCTGCAGGAAGTGGCGAAAGGTGAAGGCGTCCACCGACTCCTTGAGCGAGGCCAGGTTGAAGGAGCTGGCCATCTGGCCGATGTTCAGGCACGTCTCCACGCTCATGGCCGACTTGAGGTACTCCTCGCAGAGCTCCACCACGGGGACCATCTGCAGGAACACAGCCGCCCCCAGGACGTCCTGGATGCAGTCCAGGTCCAGGGTGACCTCCGAGCTGTAGGCGAAGTCGATGATGTGCTTGAGCCCCCGGGCGGACAGGCCCTGGAGCTCAATGGTGTCCTGGTTCGATTCCCTCATGCCTCCAGTGAACATTGCTCTGCGGATCAAACAGCACGATTAGGAAGACTCCCTGGGCACACAAGCAAAATGGACTGAAAATGGACTGCATTTATGCAGCGCTTTTCTAACCAGTGGCCGCTCAAAGCGCTCTAATCACGCACACATTCACGGCGGTATCGACCATGCTAGGCGACAGCCAGCTCGTCGGGAGCAGTGAGGGTTAAGTGTCTTGCTCAGGGACACCTCCATACTCGAGGAGCCGGGGATCGAACTAGCAAACTTTCGGTTACTACAGCCAACCCGCTCTGCCTCCTGGGCTACGTGCCAACCCAAAATGTTAAAAGGTTAAATATCATGGCAGCAGTTGTGAGTGTGATTAGCCGTTAAATATATGAGCAAACTTTGCTCATCTATCCGTCATGCATCTAGGCGGTCATACACACAAAACACATTGTATACACGGTACCGGAAGTAGTCGCTGCAGGAGGCCAGCACGGCCTTGTGCACCTGGAAGCGCTCCTCGTTGACGGCCAGCACCACGTCCAGCAGCTGGCCCCGGGTCCGGAGGGCGGCCAGGCCCTGCAGCAGCAGGGCGCTGTGGGTCGGGGCGGAGAAGGTGCAGCGCAGCACGCTGTGCTTGTCAGCCATACTGCAGGGACCACAGAACGGCCGGCTCAGGGGGAGCAGCGGTGTGATGGCATGGGAGGCCGGCTCCAACGCAGACTGAATTAGGGCTGGGTGATTCATCTCACTTTGTTTGATTCGATTATTATTTTAATTTTTTCATTCAATATATTTTAGGAACAGCTGGATACATTATTTTAGATTTGAACATTTTCTATTTGACCATTATGTGTATTTTTTTAAAAGGCGAAATTTCAAAGTTCTCAGTTTCAAAGTGTTTTGGAGGAGAGACATGCGGAATACATACATCATGTTTACAAACTCAAAAGTAATCGTGATTTCAATATTATTGACTATTATGATTTTTTCCATAATCGAGCAGCCATAGACTGAATCCCTCCAAGGGGATTAGTAGGGTATATCTAACACACACACACACACACACACACACACACACACACACACACACACACACACACACACACACACACACACACACACACACACACACACACACACACACACACACACACACACACTTTCTTTATTGGGTCGGTATGCCTCGGGATCCCCCCGTCAGAGCTGGTCAATGTGGCCCGGGAAAGGGAAGTCTGGGGCCCCTTGCTTGAGCTGCTCCCCCCGCGACCCGACCCCGGATAAGCGGATGACGATGAGGATGAGGATGAGGGTCGGTATGCTTTACATCTGCACGATTGTTGCCCATCAGAGCACTTTATGAATTGTATAGGAATAAAGTTACATGGTGGAGTCATTATATTGTATTCTTGGGTAGCAGCGGTGGGTGTCCCCCTTACCTTGCCAGAGTTATTGCCATGTCCTACCGGTTAAGCAAGACCTGTACCTTTCTAGACTATTGCGGCAGAAGTTATTGAAATGTTTAAGTGCTAGACTGTGCTAGGTTTTATGTGTACATATTTAAGTAAATATTACTTTGTGAAATTGGATAGGGGATGTCAGGGAAACTTTCCAAACATCACTTCCATAATGTTTCGACTTTTAAAAGCATTTGGATTTAGATTTAGAAATGGTGAGTTGTCCGGTTTGTCATTCCTGTCTATTCACAGTCGGAGCTCCATGCATACAGTGGTTTTCATAGGGATTTAATAACCATGTATCACAACATAACAGCCATGATGACAGCTCTTCCCCGTGGGGGTAACTTGTTCAATGTATCCAGTTGTTTTAACCTCTAAACTATCCCCTCCTTCATTCCAATGAAGCTTCAGACCTGTACTTTTTGAGCTCCGAGTTCGACTTTGCATAAATTACATTCAAACCGGACAACTTACCGGAGCCTCGTAGTTCTCTGATCGTTTGGAACGACCCATTCTGATCACATGACGGACAGACCGTGCCAATTGAGCTCCGATTGCATTCAGTCTCGATTGCTCAGGCCTGTCCTGCTTCTTCACTTATTATTTGACTTTTCTGATCCGAATTCTGACCACTCAAATATGATTAATGATTAATGATGATTAATAATATCGTGTTTCCAATATCTGCAACATAGATATTTTAATAAGAATGATTGAACATTGAAAACAAGAGGTTAAAAAATAACCAATTACCAGTTTTCAAAGCATACGATTTCAATTTATGATTTCAAAGGATTTCAATAGTCTTTCAAATGATCATTATGCAATATTTATGCTTCCAAAAATATATAGGCCTAGGCCTATATTAAAAGGAAACTTAAATCACGAATAATGTAATAACCAAAAACGAATAACTTGTAAAAATAAATATAGATAAATAAACTTGAAACGATAACCCTACACCCCTCAACTAGCCCATAGTGTATCTCAAACACAAATATTGGGGACACAGCGGGCACAGGACAAACGCTCCTAAAAGGGACATTTTAAAATGACGTCACCATGTTTAGGGCGATCGAATTACCACAATCATAACACAAAACAATATCAATCAAATGCACCGTTTTCCCATAGACGACGACAAAGCCTTGTCGCACATCTATCCCCCAAGCCCATTAAACTATTACCATCATGGGACAGGCAGTGACTCCCAGTCCCACCACACCTGGGGCTCCCCGTACCTCTGCAGAACCACCACGGAACACATGGGAACGCGTTACGAACGCATGTCAAACAGTACAAGCAGTACGTGCTCAGGTAGGCCACACATCCTCGACATTTCCTGTAATCTTTGGTGCTGCCGAACCCGGGTTTGCACAACTCCCACAGAGCCACTCCACGGTTCGCACGCTTCGTCCTCACCTGTTCTGTGGATGATTCGAGGTAAAATCCCCACCATCCGACTCCGCCATCTTCGATCACACAGGGCATTTTCAAGCGTAGGCCCTATCAGCGGAAGCTCAATGACATAATTGCCGCATTCATGATTCATGAAGCGCATCCACTCATCCTTTTAGCGAGCCGTCAACCAGAACCACCCAGCGGGAATGTTGTTGCTCTCGACCGGACGCGGGGATGACCTGCGCTGGGCTCCAAGGCTGCAGACGGAGCATACGTCACTGGAGCGCAACTCCTTATTAGTGACGTGTACCGGTTTATTAATGTTTATCTTTTGCAGGGGTTTGCATGTGTTGCATGATTCGTTGTTTTCTGCATGCTGTTTATCGCAATAACAATAAATATGTATATGCCTTAAAGTGTCACAGCCCCGCCCATGTTATGGAAGTCACATTCAGCTGGTGATTATGCTTTCCTAAAACAAATACGTTGTTGCCTACGTACGTTCTGCTCTTCAATGGTTCACGAACCGTTGCCCTGTGACCATAATCATGCCGAAACATAGGATGTATCGAGTTATCGAAAATTGTGATGACCTGTCACTCAGTAGGCTAGCCTATCCTACGTTCCTGCAGTACCGGAGGATGCAGTTTCAGGAATGCATTTGCACTCTATAGGAATGCATTTCTAGCAGCCTATTTTTTGAGGGTATCAAAATCTGCCTTTGATAATGCTCAGTGGTCTGGCCATCAACTTTAATCGTGAAGTCTCCAATACACTTTTTACTTGCGTCATTAATGTAATGCCTAATTGAAAAAAGCTCTTCATTGCTGGTTAAACACAAAGAAATACAAAGCTGTTTGGTGTTGGGCGTGCAACTCTTGGATCTTGTATTCTCACTGGGCGATAGCCATCGACAATGTGGAACCCAACTACAGATCCAGGCTCATAAGATCAAATAGTTTGCATGTTGGTCTCCTCTCTGCTTAGAAACGCCTCCCGCCGGCACACAATGCCCCAGTAAACAACGCATGTGACCCAGGCAGGGGACTTCTACCCAGGGTTGATGGCGATGGCCAATCCGTACAACCAGATTAAGTCTGAACACTCGCTTCTGCTGTCTCCGTTCCACTGCTTCAGCCAAAGCAGAAGAGCAGCCTGGGGGTATGTGTGCGACACACACACACACACACACACACACACACACACACACACACACACACACACACACACACACACACACACACACACACACACACACACACACACACACACACACACACGGTCGCTCCTCGCCAGCCAACAGCTTTAGCGCCTGGGGGGGGGCGCTAAAGCTGGCTCAGGAAAGGCTCAGGAAAACCAGAACCAACGATCCATCATGGCAACGCGGAGACCGAGGTGGAGAGGGAGCTGAACAATCCTGCTGAAGCAGAAGTACCGTGACTTGGATTACAACCTGTGCAGTCCACCAGAGAACGCCATAGTGGTGATTCTAATGTGTACAGTGTTATTATATCATGTTGACGAGTGTGTTGCACGTTATAGTTTATGCCCAGCCAACTTTTCCTGCCTTTACTGTATCAATGTGCTTTGATATTTTGAACCTCTAACATGTCTAAGTAATTGTAGTGTTACTATTCAGCTATGTAGTTATCATGTAGTTATAGTGCCTTCTCATAATTCATTTTAGGAAGCATAATCAAATGTAATACATAGCCGTTTGGGCGTTCATTTGTTCAACACATCACAGATCCAAGTAGGCTACAGTCCCACAACAAGTTATAGACTACGAAGAGCAGAAGGCAGGCCATGCTTTGTTTTTCTATTTGAAAACATGTATTGTCTGTGTATAGAATATCAACATAAGAAAAAGATATTTAATCTTTGGGTACACAGATTGGCATGTAATTCATACGTCTAGACATTCAGTGGTGTGTTTCCTCCCTATCTACCTCAATCTGACCACACACAACACCTATCACATCTCATCTGATCAGCTCTGGTCTAAGCACCATCACCTCAGAACTGCGATAAGAAAAAGCTGTGGTTTTAAGCCATGCCATTTCATTCTGCACTCAGTCATGCAAGTCAACCCACATAATCCAGAGAAAACTGTTGTTTCCTTTTCAGCACATCTAGCGGAATTTTATACATCACCAGCGGTTAACAAAGTGCAACCTTTAGTGCAACTGCATCTAGGTTATCGTCACAGGTTGAGACCACTTCCTGCATCACTGGCAACTCGATTCCTGACAGCAGCAGATTTTCTTCAAATTTTTTCTTTCTCTATAAATGCTGCCAAGCAAATACACACAGGGATGATTTGAACTACTGTGGACTCTGTGTATTTTAGAATTGTTTTCAACACAGCAATGATATTATACTGTACGATCAGCTTGTTGAAGTGATGTCTTGGGACAGTCCTCTTTCTCTGTTTACTTGACACTGGCCATGATTAAAGTAAAAAATACTAGCTCGCACCAAGTATCAAATTTAAGATACAACAGAACAACGTTATCGTCATTTCACTGCACTGTATGGTACATGACAAATAAAGCCTTTTAATCCTGAATCCCATCTATGGACTGGCCTACATCTTACAAGTTTTACGTCACCATCATAAGTTCCAGTGACCAACGGAGAGACCTTTACAATGTCGACGTGTTTTGGTCCCCGGATCTCAGTTCCTCTGCCTTCATGTCGAACACCAAACCGTTCCTGTACAGAACTTCCTCCTGATCACCAGGGCTTTCAAAGGAGTCTCTGGAACCCTGCTGTGTCTGGTCTTCATCAGTTCCTATCAAGGTCTTGGATTGGTCCATGTCCTCCTCTCGGTCCTCAAACCAGTGGTGCTCTCCCCCCAGAACTGGCTGGTGGATGGAGACCTCGTCCAGGGTTTCTCTCTGCTCCAACTCCTGTGGACATCATCACACAACCAGAGAGCGGCCATCACATGGGGCTCAGCGTCACATGTGAGGATGTACAGTCATGACGTGGTTTACCAGGTGTTTCCTTCGACTCTAGCTCTCGCTCTTTACGAAATGAAAGCAAATCCAACATCCTTCCTGAACATATAGTTTTAACGAGCAGACCACAGAATAACAAATGAAAAAAAAAGGACTTAAATAGCCCTTCAAAGAGGATATGACATGATGTGAGACATCATCAAAAGGAGAAGTGGTAAACGTTGAAAAGAAAGGTTAACAGCTCTGAGTTCCAGTTCTACTTCACAAAGGCCGTCTGGGCTTCTCCTTAAGGACTCGTCTCGTACGGCTCTCGTGTGCACTGAAAATTAAAACATGTAAAGCAATTAATGTGGGCCCGTCCACGTTGGCCCTCGGGGCCAGGCTCTGAGGGTCTTACCTCGGGGAAACAGCAGAGGTTCTCTTTCCCTTTCCCCCCCTAATAAAGATAATAAAGACTGAACGACCCTCCATCTTTAAGGAGCCCTTCTTTCCAGACAGACCGCGTCCTGTGACAGTTTTGCACGCTTTGGCGTCCTCGCTCTGCGAACCTTCTCAGCATAGTGGCGGCAGCCGGCAGCCACTGGACAGCCTTGTATAGCCCAGGTTGCCCATGTTGATTGGTACATTGATGAAATGGCAATGCACGCAAGTGTGCGCCCGGAACAAGCGCATTAGCTGAAGCCTAGATGACTACACCTACAGTTATAGAACTGGAGTTGTATAGCAAAACTATAGTCTGTCAGGCGTTACCTCATTATCTGCTTGAATCAAGGCTGGGTACAGGATCACCGGCTCCGGTACGGGCGGCAAAATCTTGCTCTTCAATCTTAATTTTAGAAGAAAACAACCAAGACACAAAATGTATCAAACTAGTTTCCCATAAGGAATTTTCCTATGGCATCATGAGGACCATTATGTGCTCTACTGCAGGCAGTGGGGATTCAAACCAAAGGTTCCAATTTTAAAACCCAAAACCTTGAATCCAACATCCCTCAATGTTTGTCATGCGGACAGCCAGTACGCACCACACCCTCAACCGTCAACCATGCAGCGCTCACCTCTTCACCAGCAGGGAGCCCAGGATGGAGGCCCCGAAGAAGGTGACCAGCAGCCCCAGACTGATCCACACGGGCAGGTTGCCCTCAGGAGACTTCTCGGAGCGGAAGGTTTTGATGGAGAGAAGGGCCTGGGGCCCGGGGCCCATGCTGGTGGCCCCGGCCAGGGTGATGTTGTAGCGGGATTCTGGCTGCAGGTTCTCCAGGCGGAACGTTGTTTCAGATGCGTTCAGATTGCGGCACTCTATGGAAATGGAAATGACAGGATGATATTAGTATTCTTTGTCCCATCGGTCAGTAAAACATGTGGGCGTGTGTCCAAGGTTATTTTTATTAAATGGTGCAATTTGGTTTATTCTGATGATTTGTATCCCTGGCAAAGACAACAATTTATGCATGATTCCTGAAATTAAAAATGAAACATTTTATCTTCAATGTTTATCTTCTACTGGGGATGAAGAGATTTCTTCCCCTATTTTTAACAAAGTGTGTGTGTGTACATGTGTATGCAGATGGACGCTTTGGTAGCCAGTAGCCAATCATTGCCGTTTTTGTTTAAATTTGTGGCGAGAAAATTCATAAAAAAGGTGAATCATGTCGGGGAAACATAAACACCATTTCGTCAATTAAGTCTGAGAAGATGCTGATTTTGGATTGGGGTTTGCCCACGTTTGTACAACATCCTCACCTTCTTGGGAGGGCTCCTGTTCCGGTGGTTTGGTGTGCTTGGTGTGACAGAGTGTGTAGTGGCTGATGAAGCCCTGCCTGGCCTCCAGAGGTATGGGCCGCCAGGACAGGTTCAAAGCGGTGTCCGTCTGACTGCCGCTGAAGCTCAAAGGCTCCACCAGAGGTACTGGAGACAGTTTGAGAAGAATTCAGGGTCCACTTACGGCCTTTGTTAAGGTTGTTTTACATTGTTCAGTTTATTTGTTCATATTTTCGTCCAAAATAACGGGATCGGAAATATGTATCCCAATGATCAAACATGGGCCTCTGAAGCAACAGACGGTGATAAATAGTTTATCAAACAATTATTAAAATAAGGATGATTACTTAATAATAATAATGATAATATTTATTATGATAATAATGAACAAGCATTTAAAATGATTCATGTTTTGCGTATTAGTATCAATATTATTTGTCTAAAAGGTTATATCAGCGATGTTGGTAGAAGTCACTTATTTTGGTATTTGAAGCGAGATCCCACACAAAAAGCCAACTCACTCCTACCTTCCTTGTTTCGTGCATCCTGTAAAAACGATCATGTATGCAGCGCAAAACCCCACAACACCCACTTGTGTGCTTCATGAAACTATTGAATAATTTCTCAATTCTGAAATAGCTTTCAGAATTGAAACTTGCTCAGGCTGAAAAAACAACAACCTGCATTACTCCAAAGTACCCCAAGTGGTACGCCTACCCCCATTTATGAACCACTGGTATACAGTCACTGCAGTGCAATTCCATCGTGAGTTACCGTGTTCCTTTTTGTACCACAGACACATCTCCACCGTCTTCGGGCCCTTGTGCCCACAATGGTATTTACGGAACACGTAGCGAACAAAGTCCTTTCTCTCTGGAACAAAACCCACAAGGTCAGAGCTGGAGGCTTTGACGCCGTTAAGAATGGAGATTACCATGATACAGCCATGAGGTTAATCCAGATTAATCCAGCTCCTATTCCTAACATTACCTCATTACTTTTCCTACTGTTAATAAATATTTAACGTAGTTTCGCATACACATTTGTACGACTCTGATTGAGTATGCAGACCACTTTTATACATATTTCTTTATAGTTGCGATTTTAATTAAAATGTTCTGTCTTTTATATTGTGCTCCAGTCCTGTACTTTCTGCTGGGGACCCCCACTACCCGTCTGCAAACCTCAAAGTGTTATAAGGCGAGCTATTAGTCATAGAGTAGAATTCCTCCCAGTCTTTTAAGTCAATCAAAGTTCATACATTCTGAGCATTCTGAGCTGGCGTAAGGGTAAGTGAAACCACTTACCCTTACGTAGAGTCCTCTCTTTAGCTGGGCCTCCCTCTTTAAACTCATACCACTCCACATGCTTTCCGTGAAAGGTTACATTTTTTTCACATGCTGGGAGGAAAAAGGGCACAAAAAGGTTTTTTTACTCACAAAAGGTTTTACCAAACACAATAGGTTTTGTGAAACACACACACACCTTCTAAATCTTGGTCAGGTTTTGCCGCTACGTTAACATAACCTCTGCTGGAGGCTCCGGCCGTGTTCACAGCCCTGATGGAGAGGTTGAAGGCAGAGTTGGTCACGTGGATGGTGTGGTTGAGGGAGGGCACTGTGATCTGGCACCAAGCCTTCTCCTTTACTGCACACGGGCAGCACGGGGGGTAAGTCAGGGTGTAGTTGACCCCTCCGGCCTGCGCTGCTGGAGGTACCGCCTGGTGAGGTATGTCATTAGAAATACACAACCTCTCATCAGATTCACACAGCTTTCATCAATCCCTTTCTAATTATTTCTTCAGATTGTCGTTGATCCATTCTCCAGCCTACCTTCCATGTAAACACAAGCTGCCGTATCCCTCTGTCAACCTCTGTGATGGTCTTTAGCTCAACATCTGGGCTTTGTAGGATTTCTGTGCAGAAGGACAAACGGACCAGGTCACTGTTCGGGAACACATTAAGTAGTTGCCATCGGTACACGATACCGAGTGGTACACACATTTAGAAGAGCTTCCGGGGTCAGAAGTTACCTGCGGGAACAGTGAGGTTCGCGGACCAGCCACTCCATAAGGAGGTGCTGACCTGCGTGGATCTCTGTCTAACCTGGACCTGGTAGGCCCTCTGTGTCTCCAGACCCTCCAGCAACACAGAGTCTGCTCAGATCACAAACAACACAGGTTGTTACAGTTTATGATAAGGGTACATTATTAACCATTGATAAATAATTTATAATGCAGTAATGCGCATTACTCAGTCCCTCCAGAAAAATGCGGCGTTTTTTTGTGATTGTTGCGGCCAAAAATCCTTGATTATGCGGCACGTTTTCTTAAAAAATGAGATGAAATATGTGGCGTATTTGTGCAACTTTAAGCGATGAAATTGCGGGAACTTGCGAAAAATGCAGCTTCTTTGATGACGTTCACGTCGCATAATTACGTCACATCATAATGTTCCCATGGCAACAGGGGGAAATGGCTGCTCTTGTGCGAGGTAAACGCAACATTTTTCAACTTTCTGCTAAGATATGTGACTTTTTTGCAACGAAAATGCGGGGATTATGAAATCATGCAAGCCCCGCATATTTTGCACGGAAATCTGCAATTTATGCGGTGAAAGTGCGGCATATTTGAAAAAATGCGGCCCCTGCATGAATATGCAGAATTTGGCTGATTATGCGTTGAATTATGCAATCGCATAATCGCGTTTTTCTGGAGGGACTGATTATTATATAGAATTGGCACAGGGGTTAGGGTTAATGGATAAGAAATAGCCCTGAAGGAAGTAATGCAGTTAGCAGAGCTAGAGCCCTCTAGAGCATAGAGCCCTAGGTGACCTAGGGCTCTAAGACAGCTAGAGCTACCTGGGATCTGTTTGGTATAAAAGATGGCCCTGGATGCATGTACACTGTATGGCTTATTCACTTAATCTTATTCAAAAGGTAGAGCCGTCATGGTTTACATAGAATGTAAAGGGAATACCTACACACATTAGTCTCTTTTTTCACTTCCTAAAAGAAATAGAGGAGAAAGGGTCCAATAAATCAAACACAGAAGATATTACAAACAATGGTTACTTTACAGCAAACAGTCCAGCCTTCTACAAATGTACATTTCATATTTATGGACGATTTATCCATTTCCCAGATGCTTTCACCCGAGGTGATTTACAGTGAATTCAGACGCATGTAATTCATGAGCAGGCAAGCCTTAAGCACCTTGCAGAAAGATAACGAAGGACAGACAACAACATGGATCTTGAGTTTTGAATCCAGTATCTTTCAGCTGGGAGTCATACCCTCTAGCCCACCATTCTACCCCCATATTCACAGTGAAACATATATTGTAGTCATCATCACTTACATGACTCCATGTCTGAGTTTTGTTTTCCACGCGTCGAGCCAGAACCTCTGCAGAGGCAGAATCCCCCTGGCTTGGCCATGTTAGTTTGAGCTTGTGGTCGGACCACAAGGCAGCCATTTTCACCGGCTCTGGAAGCTTCACTATGGTTGCGAAGAATGAACAGAGGTTATAAAGTGAACACAGCGGTGTGTCGGCCATTGTTACACCGTTCATTTGATCCATGAAAGACTTGCACTTGAATAAGTGTTACCGCTTTTGTTTATCTATGTATGTGTGCCTTGTCTTTTTATTACTGGTTTATTCACCAGCTTGGTGAACAAAACCAAAGAAAAACTATTCTGTAATGTCACTGTTGATCCCAGGGTAGAAGACAAAATGTCTGCCACACCAAAAGCCCAGCCTGACAGTAGAACACTAGGCACACCGCATTGCACATGCGTTGTTGCCGCTTCAGAGTAAACAGGTGCGCCTCACGAAAGTTGAACTTCATTTCACTTTATGCAAATAAGCGCGTCGGCCGTGCGTTCGGCAGTGATTGGACAATCGACATTCAGTGAGTACCCGTAAACCTTATGGACTCATTTCATTTCCTGGTTTTAAGCACTTCCATCGACAAAGTGGTCAACTTCAACCAGAAGCCACTAGAGAGGGCGGGGGGTTGCCACGCGTTTGGCGGGGCCGTACGGTCGACCTACCACTAATGAGCCAAAGTCGTGTAGTTGTTTGGTTAGCTTAGCGTTACCTGCGGCACCCAGCACCACAGTGGTGTTGTTGGGTTAGCTAAGCATTGCCTACGGTACCCAGCCCTACAGTGGTGTTGTTGGGCTAGCTTAGCGTTACCTACGGTACCCAGCGCCATAGGGGTGTGGTTGGGACAGCTAAGCGTTGCCTACGGTACCCAGCCCTACAGTGGTGTTGTTGGGCTAGCTTAGCGTTACCTACGGTACCCAGCGCCATAGGGGTGTGGTTGGGTTAGCTAAGCGTTGCCTACGGTACCTCGCCCTACAGTGGTGTTGTTGGGCTAGCTTAGCGTTACCTACGGTACCCAGCGCCATAGGGGTGTGGTTGGGTTAGCTTAGCATTGCCTACAGTACCCAGCCCTACATTGGTGTTGTTGGGCTAGCTTAGCGTTACCTACGGTACCCAGCGCCATAGGGGTGTGGTTGGGTTAGCTTAGCATTGCCTACGGTACCCAGCCCTACAGTGGTGTTGTTGGGTTAGCTTAGCATTACCTACGGTACTCAGCACCACAGTGGTGCTGTTGGAGGTACAAGAGGCGTTCCCAGCGTGGGCTGTGACCACTATGGAGACTTTTCGGTTCTTGATGAGTTTGTCTTCATCCAGGTAAATCCGGTTGGTCGGTAAGTCCCTCCACGACATGTCATTCACGACATGAAAGGGCGGTTCTGTCGTGCTGCAGGCCGACAAAAACACACGCCCGTCATTTGAGCAGCACCAAATTATAATTAGAATCGCAACCACTGGTAAGCCATGGCTAATGCCTCAAAGGACACTCACGGCTTCACTACATGACCGATTCAACACAGGCCTATGCATTTGAAAGCAAAAGTTATGAGCACTCTCTCAAACACACACATTATCACTCACACTCTCTCTCTCTCTCTCTCTCTCTCTCTCTCTCTCTCTCTCTCTCTCTCTCTCTCACTCACTCACTCACTCACTCACTCACTCACACAAACACACACATTATCACTCTCTCTCTCTCTCTCTCTCTCTCTCTCTCTCTCTCTCTCTCTCTCTCTCTCTCTCTCTCTCTCTCTCTCTCTCTCTCTCTCTCTCTCTCTCTCTCTCTCTCTCTCTCTCACTCACTCACTCACTCACTCACAC
The DNA here is from genome assembly GCF_902167405.1 of Gadus morhua. Taxonomy (NCBI): domain Eukaryota; kingdom Metazoa; phylum Chordata; class Actinopteri; order Gadiformes; family Gadidae; genus Gadus; species Gadus morhua. Next base: position 11,212,683 of record NC_044059.1, read on the forward strand.
ACACACACACACACATTATCAATAAATCTCTCTCTCACACAAACACAAATTATTACTCACTCTCTCTCTCACACACACACACTATCACTCACTCTCTCTCACACACACAAACACACACAGACACTCACTCACTCTCACTCTCACACACACTCACACACACACACACACACACACACACACACACACACACACACACACACACACACACACACACAAACAAACACTATCACTCACAATTTCTTTCACACACACACACACACTTTCAATGACTCTCTCTCTCACACACACACACACACACACACACACACACACACACACACACACACACACACACACACACACACACACACACACACTAACACAAACACTTTTAAAACGCTAGTGTTTGGGGAACGTTGCTTACTTGAATAACAGGTCATAGGTCACATGAGTAGCAGAGGAGGACCGTCCCCATTCACATGTGTATTTATGTGAACTGGAATTATTCCTAAAACACTTCGGTTTCCCAGGAGCCTCACATCCTGGACATTAGAAAGAAACCTCTCAAAACACATTCTCCTTTCCAAGGTCAACACAGTTAGCTACCAAGGCTAACACGCTGTTAATTGTCACCATTGTTTTAATGAGTTACACTGCTTACTCCGCTGAGATTTAAAACAACTTAAAGAAGGATACCAAATCTAAAAAAAAAAATGAAGGTTGCGTTGATAAATCCACTTAATCTCCCGATAGTCAAACGTAGTGGTGACAGAACCACATTCATCTGTCTGTGGTCTTATCCGTTCAAAACAGCAGTGAAAGTGAGATCCCGTTGATAACCATGCAGCATTCAAGAAGATGTGAGGGTGGGTTCTCGCGTGATTACCTTTGCTGACCGTGGCTGCCACCACCATCACCCTCACGGCTAACAGACACAAGAACCGCGGGCCGCTCCAGCGGGTCAGGAGACCAGGAGACGGCATGATGGGCCGCGGGAGACGGTCTGTTCACAGCAAGCCCCTGCGTTATGGCGCGTTTGTTTCACATGCCTTCCTGTATCTCATCTGACTGTGTCTGTGGTAAGGAAATGTCAAGGGGGTTTCGTACCTCAGCTTTGGTAAAAAAAAAAAAACAGTTAACCACAAGTTGCGTGCGTCGGAGCGTTCACGCGTGCGTACATGCAGGCAAACAATGACAAGCGGAAAAAAAGAAAGGACTTAACATCGGCACTTTTAGTTTCAACCAACAGGTCTATGGACGGAAAATTAAAATCCTGAGCAAAACACTGTAGCTTTCGATATAATGGACTAGCCGGCTACATAATATATTGATTATGGTCGTCTTTCACGCAACAATGGGATGACTACGGAGTCCCGGAGGGGACATAGAGGATTTATTTCAAAAGTTTAATCATGCTTCATTTGCGCTGCAGATAAGGTGTCATCCCCCTCCCGTACAAGTTTATTTGAGGCGGGAAAGATACAAAATGAGGCGGGGAAAATACAACGACGGTGACCAAAATGGCTGCCGCTGATGAAGAACAGTTGGTCGTTTACAGCGGTCCCCAACCACCGGGCCGCGGACCGAAACCGGGCCGCGGGACATTCCTAACCGGGCCGTAGGTTAACGAGCCTACGGCATGACTAGAAAAATATATATATATATTTCATTCATCTATATGCAGTTGTTAGATTGCATATAACATGTTTGCATTTTTGGCAACCTCTGCGCAACATAACCCAACCACCCAGTGAATAAACAGTGCTTGTTTTCCTGGCATTTTAGGTATTATCTGAAACCTTATTCTCTTTTGGGTTCCATCTTGATTATTAGTTTGTGTAGTCCTACACTTTGTGTGTTCTCTGCTTCCATCTTCATTTTGGAGCAAATAGGTGTATGCAGGGTTTAAAGGAGGGTTTTTTCCTCATCTCCAACCTTTACTTCCGCGTAAATTTGCTTTATCTGCCTATCCACCGTTCAGTCGGTTCAATTTTTTTCTCTGTTCTCTCTTAAAGATCGGATGAGGTGGGCGCCAAACATATTTTCAGCTTCACAATTTGCTAAATCCACCACTGTGAATACCTGCCAGTAAAGGGTGCAGCAAGATGAGGAAGTAGAAAAACGTTTTTTTTATAACCTTTAATGCAATCAAATCATCAACAGCCGCAGTCATGTAGAAAATTTCAAACAAAATACTGATGTAGGCCTAAATGCGTAGTCCTGTTTGCTTAGACTGCTCTTTCATTTTCTGCACAAAATACAACAGAATTAAAAACGAAATGTTTTTTTTTACATTTTTCATTTCCTTTTTAGCTTGACATTTTTACATTGCATGAGTCATTGTACATTTATAGACTTTAAAATTAAAAACTGTCTCTGACATTGCTTTTATAATGTGTGTGTGTGTGTGTGTGTGTGTGTGTGTGTGTGTGTGTGTGTGTGTGTGTGTGTGTGTGTGTGTGTGTGTGTCTGTGTGTGTGTGTGTTTGTGTGTGTGTGTGTGTGTGTGTGTGTGTGTGTGTGTGTGTGTGTGTGTGTGTGTGTGTGTGTGTGTGTGTGTGTGTGTGTGTGTGTGTGTGTGTGTGTGTGTGTGCCACCTTTCCTTAGCTCCTTTCTGAATAGCTGCCTGTAAAGGGCTTAACGAAGATAAGGAGGAAGAAACACAAGAAGAATCGAAGTCAAACAAGCCAACACAATATGCTGTTGTGTATAAAACTCAATTACAACAACAAGTCAGAATTCAGTTTACCTAATTCACTATTTATGAGAGGATTTTTGTACTGTAATGTATCATTGCAACAGTCATTATATTTACTGTTAAATTGCATCCTGTTGTGGGACTAGTGCGTGTTTCTAAAAAAATAAATAATCTAAATATCTGCGTGTAAAGGGTGCAACAAGATAAGTAGGGCGAAACACAAGAAGAATCCAACCCAACAAGATGACTGACGAGAAATTATTCTATTATTCTAATTAGTCTATTAGAGAACCACACGACAATACAAACATGCTTACCCTTACTCTGAGTATTGAGAGGACACTGTACTCAGCTTTACTGCCTATCCACCATTCAGTCAGTACATATGTTACTCCATTCTCTTTTAAAGATTAGATGAGGTGGGCCCCAAATTTGCTAAATCTGCCTTTGGCTAAAACAACTGAACTTGAACTGAAGTCCTCTCTGCACTATTTTGGCCTAGTTGCACGTTGATCTTGGTTGCAACCGCGGGGAAGTTCGCTTTAGCTTGGATTTTCGACGGCCATCCACTCCGGACATTCATTATGAATATTTGACTTGGAAGTAATTGCATTTGATTTCCTTAACTTGAGATGAGCAATTAGTGACGAGTAGCGTGACTTCTGGTTAACTGCGACATGCAAATCTAGAGGTTTGAAACCCCTTGACATTTCTTTGCAACCACAGTCGGTTCTAAGAAGGCATGTGAAACAAATGTACCAACAACTCATACGCTGGCTGTTAATGAACCATCTGCCCTTCTTTCAATATCCGTGAAGTCCCACCAGCTTGAGCTCGCTGCGGTATTTATGGTTGTGAGCCATGGCTGTGGTGGGGTTCTCTAGAGACAGCTCAGGAGTTGCGATGTCCCAGCCTATTAACTTCTTGAATCAGAGTCGCAAGGGAAGTTGTATGGTTAGAGATAGAACCGCAAACAGCTAGTTTTGTCACTGCTATAACTTTGAATATTTGTAGATAAGGAAGGGCTTTATAAGTACCCTTGGTTTGTAAATCCTCTACAAAACACTTCAAACACTTTTTAACCTTCATTTTATTTCCTGTTTCATTGTATTCTACTTAAATAAGTATAATATGTAAAGTTTCCTCGTTAAGATCTAAAAATGACTAGACCTATTTTATGCATTATGTTGAGTTGTTTGCTTAAATGATCCCATACTAAGAAGGTTCAAAACCAGAGAAATTATTCAGGGTAAGTTCGATTTTGTTGCATGTCAATGGGGTTGTATGCCCTTTACCCCCAAACTCCAGGGGACAATGTGAGGGTGGACTTCTGGTCGTGTGATGTCCACAGGAGGAGTTTACATTTACGTTTAGGGAATTTAGCAGACGCTTTTATCTAAAGCGACTTACATCGGTAAATACACACAATGACACATCGACGTCAGAGTCAACCATGCAAGGCGACAGACAGCTCGTCAGGAGCAGTTGGGTCTTGCTCAGGGACACATCATCACTCAGCTAGGAGGAGCTGGGGATCGAACTAGCAACCTATAACCTACAAGACAACTGCTCTACCTCCTGAGCTAAGTCTCTGCCCATGAGTTGGAGTGAAGAGAGACCTTGTAGGAGGTCTCCGTTCATTGGCCAGTTCTGGGAGGAAAGCAACACTGGTTTTAGGACCTAGAGCCAGGAGGACATGGACGGCCAATACCGTAATAGGAACTGAAGGGATCCAGAGACTAATTTGGAGCCCTAGTGATCCAGAGTCTAATAACTCAATCCAATGCAGGAAAAGCAGGGAATGTGCCAGAACAGCTGATGACGAGCATACAAGTTGGAAGAATCTACAAACATAACAAATCTGTTAAACCTGCTTGCAAGGTTTGAAAATAATGTTAGATTAACGATAAAAGAGGGTTTCGTGTTTTACAAGTCTTTAACAGCAAGTTCTCCTACTGAGGCCATTTCTGACACATATGCGTTTCCTGAAATTCAAACAGAAATGATTGCTTCCAATGTCTGGGATGGTTGGTCCAACTGATGCAACACTGGGCCAGGACAGTGGAGTCTCCTGGCTGAAAGCTGCCGCTCCAGAACTAGCATCTGTCCCCTGCAGTGTTCACAGAAGCGCTGGCTATAAAGAAAATGCCTGAAGCTCTGAAGACTGTTCTAGATGAAGCTATCAGAGCAGTCCACTTCATCTAAAGCCGCCCCCTTGCGATGATGTTTATTTACAGTTTTATGCAGAGAGATTGGCAGTGACCATTAGCAGCTTCTGTTACACACCAAGGTCAGGTGCCTCTCGAGGGGGGGAGTGCTGATGAGACTTTCTGAATTGAATGATGAGTTGAGGGTTTTTTTTCTCAACACAAAGTTTGAAATCGCACCACACTTCTGTGATTTTGAGTGGTTGACTGAATTGGGATTCCAGGACTCATCCACTCTCTCTGAGGAAAAGCATTGACGATCTGCAATATGGAGTCAGAACAGTCTCATTATTAATGAATGCACAGAGAAGGATTCACAAATGTATTTTGTGATTTATACATAAATTACTCTCTTCTCACAAATACATTTCAATGCACACACAAATGGATATCGGCATGTATAAATGTAAAATAAATCCATAAACAAAAATAAGTTTCGCAAACATATTTCTGATCCACACACAAATATGTCTTGTTTTAAATAAAGGTAATATAAATCCATAAATATATTCATTTAAAAAAGATTTGCAATTTTCATCAAAAATGTATTTGGATGTTGTTACATTTATGTACAAACTGTTAAACTTGAATTTACAAGACGCTTTTCATTTGTGAGCTTGTTTGCATTTGTGTGTGAAACTGTCTGCATTTATGTGTGGATTTTTGAGACTCTCCTGACGTCGCTAGATTCACAAATGCATTTTTTTCAACAAGGAACTCTCTGTAGCCAATCAGATGCCTCCCTCGTTTTCAGCCAATCACATGGCTGCAGTTCCGACCTCTGAGTCCAGCCTCCAAGCCTCCCGGTTCTCTGTCAAATCTCTACTCTCTCGGAAAGAACATGGTTTTTTGAATGATCGTACATAACAATCTCTAGGTGGTGAAGAAGTGAATGCTGCGTCACGACACTTTTTCCATCTAATTTCGACTGGGTTTTGGGATTATCGGTGCCGTTAAAGTAGTAAACGGCACCGACGTAAAAACCCCGTCACAGCAGTCATGTGGTTGACTGAAAACGAGGGAGGCATCTGATTGGCTACAGACTTCCTTGTTGAAAAAAATGCATTTGTGAATCTAGCGACGTCAGGAGAGTCTCAAAAATCCACACATAAATAGACCAGTTCCCACACAAATGCAAGTAAGTTCACAAATGAAAAACGTCTTGTAAATACAAGTTTAACAGTTTGTATATAAATGTTACAACATCCAAATACATTGTGATGAAAATTGCAAATATTTTTTTAATTAATATATTTATGGATTTATATTACATTTATTTAAAACAAGGTACATTTGTGTGTGGATTAGAAATGTGTTTGTGAAACTTATTTTTGTTTATGGATTTATTTTACATTTATACATACCGATATCCATTTATGTGTGCATTGAAATGTATTTGTGGGAAGAGAGTAATTTATATATAAATCACAAAATACATTTGTGAATCCTTCTCTGTGCATTCATTATTAATGAGACTGTTCTGACCCCATAATCTGCAATGTCCAGAATAAGAATAGAAGCGACCATGAAAACAAATGGATATGGGGGCCCGGCAAAACTTTGACTCGTTGGAGATATCTGTATGATGTTGTGACAAAGGAAGAGATGGCTTCTTTGAGACATGTAATTGGCTGAACCAAGGAATAGGGATAGTTATGTATAGGATTTCAACAGTACTTTTTCTTTCAGATACACTTTTTATCGGTTACTGTTCTTTATCGATACTATTATCGTTATAATATAACAATAATAATAATATATCATTTCGGAACAGCATTAGAATTTATTTGTAGTTTAAATATGACATGATGCAGAAACACTAATGTTTCCAACAGCAAAGTTACTACAACATCTAAAATGGAGTAAATGCAGTAACATTTATAATATAATAATATTATCCCTGCTGAGCTAGGGTTAGGGTTGGGATCCCATCCCCCCTCCCACTCTACCGATTCTCAGCAACCAGCTCCTGCTTCAATTACCATTCATCATCTTATCTTAGCGAAACATCAAGGGGCACAATCTCACACAAAGGGCACAATCTACAAACTGTACATACGCTTTATATTATATTTCCTTGTGTACACTGCCCTGTGCCTTTTTAAAGCTTGGGCCCATAAACAATGGCTGTTACGTAGACAATGTAATCATATTGGAAAACGTGCCAGTATCCTTGTTGAGCAATTCCATTAAGTCTGTGCCATGAATCATGCTAGAGGATTACGTCACAATACTGTATACTTGAGCTGCTCAATCTTGTTCTCCAGGTTGTCTGAGACTAGCACTATCCGCTGCTTCTCTTCGGCGCAGGTCTCATTAATCGTCGTCTGTATACCAACATGGGGGGGAAAGCCATTTTTGTGTCACTTTTGCTGGGATACTTCCACATAGCCAGTGAGTACATGCATGGATGTGTTACTTCACTTCTCTACTTAACAATATAAATATTTGATCTGTTTCTACATCCTTTACCGCACGTTTTGATGCGTACGTTTAGATCCTATCTTAAGGAAATGCATGAGTGTGATTCGTTTTATTTTCAGGCATAGTAGAAATTGAATACATAATAGGCATAGGGAAAATGCCTATAACTCATGTTTTTTCTCTTAGTTCAAGTTCAAGTTCAAGATGCTTTATTTATCCCGGGGGAAATTATTGTGCAACAGTTACAATACAAAGGTGGAAAAGTAATACAGGGTTAGAGTCAAAATAGATAAAATAGATGGAAGTAAAATAAGTACAAACTAAATAAGTGAAAAGGAGCGATTAGATAAAAGTGGTATTAGTGGTAAAAGTGGTAAAGTGATAAATAAATATTATAGAAGCAATTGTTGGCAGCATAAATTAACTTAAGTGATTAAATAAATAAATTGGGTAAAAATAATTAAATAAATAAATAAAGTGACATTGGTCTCAGGGCATAGTGTCTCCACGGTCCCTTCTGCAGCCGGAGGTAGTTGCATTAAACAGTCTGATGGCCACAGGAAGAAAAGACTTCCTCTGGCGTTCTGTGTTACACCGGGGGAGGATGAGTCTGTTGCTGAAGGTGCTTCTGCTCGAGGTCAGCACCTGGTGGAGAGGGTGAGCATTGTTGTCCAGGATATTGTGCAGTATACACAGCATCCTCCTCTCAGACACCACCACCAAAGAGTCCACCTGGACCCCCAGGATGGAGCCAGCCTTCCTGATGATCCTACTGATCTTCCTGGCATCTGCTGCCCTCAGCCTGCTGCCCCAGCACACAACTGCAAAAAAGATGGCACTGGCTATCATCGACTGGTAGAACATCCTCAGCATGATGTTACATACTTTGAAAGACCGGAGCTTCCTCAAGAAATAGAGTCAACTCTGGCCCTTCTTGTAAACAGCCTCGGTGTTCTTGGCCCAGTCCAGTTTGTTATCCAGGTATACTCCAAGGTATTTGTAATCCTGGACAACATCCACAGTCACACCGTTGATGGAGATGGGTGTAGGGGCAGATTTCCTCCTGCGGAAATCCACCACCAGCTCCATGCTCCATGCAAATAGCAACCATTATTTTCATTGATATAAAGTTCTTAAAGGGGACCTATTATGCTTTTTCGACTTTTATGACCTATAAACGTTGTTATAATGATTGATAGTCATGTTTAACCATACACAAAAAACAATGTTGATTTCCGGGAAACTCTTCCTCTCATCTGGGCGCTTTCTCTGTCAACGCTCGGTTTCGTCCTTCTCCGCCCCCTCGCCCCCCTCCTGCCAACCCAACTCCGTTGTGATTGGTTACCTTCCTTGAAGCGCGCGAGCAGGCAGTTTGACCAGGCATATGGGGGCGCGGCAGGAGTGCATCTACGTAGATGATTTCCCGGAAGTGAATCGCAAACGTTGTCCTGAGCAGGGCTGGACTGACCATCTGGAATACCGGGCATTGTGGGCCGGCAGCCCTTTTGGGCGACGAGGTGTAAAAAAAATCTGAAAAAAAATATATCGACAGTAGGTGAACCAACTTAGCATTGTTGGCATCGTAAGAGAACCCTTCAATAAGAACAAGACTATTAGTAATTACAATGCTAGATGCTTTATCGGAAAATACTCGGTATCGGCAGATACTCAAGTTCAGGAATCGATATCAGGAAGGAAAAAATTGTAATTTATTCATTACAAATTATATTGATTATGATATCAAATATAAATAAAAAAACATATTTTATTTAGAATAAAAAAATGTATTACACCACAATGGTAATAACTTTTTTCTTGTATTTTATATATTTACTTTATTTTATTCTACGACTGTACATTCCGCAGGCCCCATGACAACCGGAGGTTCCACAACCACCGCAGGCCCCATGATGACCGGAGGTTCCACAACAACCGGAAGTTCCACTACAAACAGAGGTTCTACAACAGCCGGAGGTTCCACTACAATCATAAGATCCACCACAACCGGAGGCTCCACAACAATCGGAGGTTTCGCAACCACCGCAGGCCCCATGACCACCGGAGGTTCCAAAACAACCGGAGGTTCCACTATAAACGGAAGTTCCACTACAACCAGAGGTTCCACTATAAACGGAAGTTCCATTACAACCGGAGGTTCCACAACAGCCGGAGGTTTCCCAACAACCAAGGTCTCCTCTACAATTGGAGGTTCCACAACAACCGGAGGTTCCACAACAACCAGAGGCCAAACAACAACCGGAGGTTCCACTACAATCGGAGGTTCCGCAACAACCGGAGACCCCATGACTACCGGAGGTTCCACAACAGCCGGAGGTTTCCTAACAACCGCAGGCCCAGCAACAACTGGAGTTTCCACTACAACCGGAGGTTCCACTACAACTGTAGGTTTTATGTCAACTTCAGTTCAAGCGACGACCGGTTCTCCTGGTATGTGCACGGAATCCTGTTACAAAACTGTTGCTTTCATGGTTTATCTTTTTAACCAAATCTATCCATATTTTGACAGAACAGGCATATTTTATAAAACATCTTGTAGCACCTTTAAGAAGTAGCTGGTTGTTATCAGGCCTGTTGCACCACACGTCCTTCGTAAATTCATAAATGAAGATATTCCATGTTTGAATTTATTTTCTCCTACCAGTCCTCCCAGTCAAGGCACATGTACAATTCAAGATGATCTCCTATGGAGAAGTCAGCAACGGAACCATAGCTTCACTCCTTGATCAGGTAAGACATCGGACCTCTTACTTGCCTGTGCTATTTTGTAAGATGTATTATCAGTGGGCCATGTTCAACAGCCAATGTAATGCTTTATCTCTTTAACTGATGCCTTATTTTTACCCATTTTCTTTCTCCTCTTAGTTCCTCAGTAGTGAGTTCCCTGCTGGAGAGGTTTACAGGCTCACGGTGAAAAGAATCAAAAGAGTGCCGTAATGAATGCAGTTAATTTCTCACACGTTTACATCAATGAGTTGCGAAAAGAAACCCAACTGGACATCCAAGAAAACGTCACAGTAAAATGTGATCTGAAACTGTATCATACAAAAATGTTTAATAAAAATTAATTAAAAACAATGTAAAGATAAATGTTAAATAATGTACAATGTTAAATAATGTATAACTCAACAGACGAAGAGGTTGTTCTGTTGGTATTTTTTTACCCAATTTACTTCTGAAAATATCAATGTTATCATATCCTTTGGTTATATATATATATATATATATATATATATATATATATATATATATATTATGATAGCTTATATACATATTAGCTTTTATTTAGGTTTTTGCTGGAGGATTGGTCCTCAATGGAAGTCTTCATGGGATCTGGGGGTAGGTTTGCTTACAACTGATGGGAGGAATGATGGAAGATGCCCAGATGGGTCAGAAACGTTTGACTTACTTCTGAAGTCTCAGAATCCCGAAGCTCCATGAATGGATATTTGGACAGTTTTGCGATGTTTCGTCTTACTGCGCAGGAGACATCAATGATGTTCATGTCCCCGAACATGTCTCTTTTCCTTCTCCTACCTTCAAGTTCCTTGCAACAATGCTTTCCCATATAATGTCAACATGGGGATGATCGCGATTCAGTCATAAACCAAGTGACATCCAGATTGATCTTAAACAAATTGTAATATTATAACCGTTTTACATTTTTTTGTTATCACTTAAACCGGCAACAAGGTAATTTATAAGAGACACCAAACTATTAAAACCATTTTTATATCTTGATAATGTCTTACATTAATCTCATCATTTGTGGTCTTGGAGCAACATCTATTGACTGTGGCCACTAGTAACTGTGGCTGCCAAAGTACTTAGACATGCAGGTGGTGTTGTGGTGAATCACATTTACCCCTCAATTAGTCCTGGTGTCACGCCGCGTCCTACTACACGGTCTAACAACCCCATCTAGTGGCAACTTCACGCCACTCTACCTCATTCTTCCGTCACACCTGTCTTCAATCATCAATCTCCACTTCCTACTTCAGCCGGGGATCTCCATCGAGCCGGCGCAAGTTCATCGTTTATAACTACCCAGTTCGTATCGGTCCTACCAGCATTCTCTAGACCCAGTTCAGTGATCCCGTTCTCTTGATAACCCTCTCCCCTCTTCCCTAGTTCTCCGTCCGTCACTCTGCCTACCTGTCGCCAAACCCCTGCCTGCCTGATTACCCGCCTGTCGCCGAATCCTTGCCTGCCTGCCTGCCTGACGTCGAGTCCTTGCCTGTCTGACTGCCTGCCTGATGCTGAACCCTCGCCTGCCTGACTACCCGCCTGTCGCCGAGTCCTTGCCTTCCTGACTGACTCCCTGTTGCCGAACCCTCACCTGCCTGACTACCGCTTGCTTCGCCCCAGCTTGTCACCTACCCCGTGTCCCAATAAACCCTGTTCATAAACTGGCCAACATGGACCCAGCTGATACAGAGGCATTCTGGCAGATGATCCCCCGCCAGGGGACTCTCCTGGGTCAACACGACCAGGTCCTGCAGGAGATCACCTCCAACCTCCGTGAGTTGTCCATATCGGTACACTCCCAGCTCCCCGACACCCCGGAACCACCAGTCCCAGTCCCGGGTGCATCGGCTTCTTCCCGGGAGCCGTTCATTCCAGCTCCCGAACGCTACGAAGGGGATCCTGTCGGTCCTTTCTTCTTACATTTACATTTACATTCAGGGCATTTAGCAGACGCTTTTATCCAAAGCGACTTAAAATAAGTACATTTGTCATAAGAAGTGCATCAATATATCGCTGTCGGTACAGAAAGGATGTTCATAGAACCAAGTGCAAGTACCACAATCGCTAGGTTAATCAATTCCCCGTATTACAGACATGATAGCAGCTGCTGCAGTTGCTACACAGTTAAGTGCTACAATACAATACAATACACTACAATGCAGTGTACAATGGTGGTCAGAAGAGGAAAGGTGGCTATGCAGAGTCGAGGTGAACTCTGAACAGGTGAGTCTTGAGTCCTTTTCGGAAGATAGTGAGCGACTCTGCGGTCCTGAGAGCGGCAGGGAGCTCGTTCCACCACTGAGGCCCCAAAACCGAGAAAAGATGTGACTTTGCTGATCGACCTTTGCTAGCTCTTAGCGATGGTGGTTCCAGTCGTCCAGCTGAGGTAGTCGAGCGGAAGGATCGAGCAGGGGTGTGTGGCTTTAGCAATGCTTGGAGGTAGGCAGGGGCAGTTCCATCGACTGCCTTGTATGCCAGTACCATCGTCTTAAATTTGATGCGAGCTACTACAGGGAGCCAGTGGAGGTCCCGGAAGAGGGGGGTCACATGGGAGAACTTTGGTAGGTTGAACACGAGGCGCGCTGCCGCATTTTGGATGCGCTGCAAAGGTTTAATCGCAGAGGCAGGAAGTCCAGCCAGGAGTGAGTTGCAGTAGTCGAGGCGGGAGATGACCAGTGATTGGACTAGAAGCTGAGCTGCTTCCCTTGTGAGGAAGGGCCGGATTCTGCGGATGTTGTAAAGTGCAAATCTGCAGGATCGGGCGACCGCAGTGATGTTTGCAGTGCAGCATAACTGGTTGTCCAATACCACACCGAGGTTTCTGGCAGTTGGAGAGGGAGATACAGTAATGTTCTCGACGGTGACCACTAAGTCCATGTGTGGGCAGTCTTTCCCTGGGATTAGGAGAAGCTCGGTTTTGTTGAGGTTAAGCCTCAGGTGATGGGCAGTTGTCCAGGTGCTGACATCCGCCAGACATTCCGATATGCGTGTTGCAATTAGGGTTTTCGCAGATGAGGGGAAAGAGAGAAATAGCTGAGTGTCGTCAGCAGGGCCGTTGCACCAAATCCTGGGCCCTGCATACATGAGGTACTGATGGGCCCCCCCCCCCGAATTCCCCCTACCAGCCCCCTGCGCTGAATTATTGACGGGGGGGGGGGGGGGTGTAGAGAACAATTGTTGACGGGGGGGGGGGGGGGGGTAAAGAACAATTGTTGACGGGGTCGGGGGGGGTAGAGAACAATTGTTGACGGGGGGGGGGGGGGGGGGGAGGAAGAGACGTGGCCGTGTGCGACTCCCTAACACTACGATTCATTTATTTTTTTTAATTGCCATGGGCCCCCCCACGACTGCCTCACTTTCCCCCGCAGTCCGTCGGCCCTGGTCGTCAGCATAGCAGTGATAGGAAAAGCCGTGTGATGCAATTACCGAGCCCAGAGACCTTGTATAGAGGGAGAACAGAAGAGGCCCCAGTACAGAGCCTTGAGGGACACCAGTTTCGAGCGTGCAAGGTTTGGACAAGGAGCCATTCCTTGTCACTTGATAGGTGCGGTTCGTCAGGTAGGATGTGAACCAGGAAAGAGCAGATTCAGCAATTCTAAGTGCTTCTTCAGTGCTCTCTGGTGTTCGAGCTACAGCCCCAGAACTACCCTACTGACAAGTCACGGACCGCATTCCTGATCGACTCCTTGCGAGGTGAGTCAGGGAGTCAAACCCTCTAGCCCACTACCCTACCCCCATATTCATAGTGAAACATATATTGTACTCGTCAACACTTACATGTCTCGATGGCTCAGTTTTGTTTTCCATGTGTCGAACCAGAACCTCTGCAGAGGCAGAATCCCCCTGGCTTGGCCATGTTAGTTTGAGCTTGTGGTCGGACCACAAGGCGGCCATTTTCACCGTTTCTGGAAGCTTCACTACGGTTGTGGAGAATGAACAGAGGTTATAAAGTGAACACAGCGGTGTGTCGGCCATTGTGATCATGTAACGCCGTTCATTTGATATAAGTGTTATATATCAAGTGTTAAGTGCACATAATTCACACACTCATACAAACAGGCAGTGTAATTCCCGCACATTGCCACAAACCAAGTTGCAATGCCAACACATACCCAAAAGAGAGCAGCATATAGACACATTCGGGTATCCAGGAGGCGGGACTTCAGCATCATGCTTAGCCAATCAGAGCACATAACTGAGTCCACGCCTGCCCAGTAGATAAGTCACAACACATAGCCCAGGGGGCTAGAACGCTCTAGGTAACGCATCTATCATATGCCCTACTAAGTGTATCTCCACGTGTGCATAATACAATTCCTCTCCTTTTGCTTCATAGAGACTAGACTAAACCTTTACCAAATAAAGTGATTTAAAGCGATCCTGACTCAGCAGACTTTTTCCAAAAAGAACACAGCAGTGTTAACACTGTTGTTTATGTGCCTTGTCTTCCTACTGGTTTATTCACCAGACTGGTGAACAAAACCGAAAAAAGGCCTGGGCTGTGTAATGTCATTGTTGATCCCAGGGTAGAAGACAAAATGAACACCACACCACAAGCCCAGCCTGATGCTGCTATCCATTTGGATGGTACGCTGGTACGAACGAGCAGCTTCAGCGAGAACGTGACGTATTTCCCTTGCTCCAGCCTCCCAGTTTGCCATTTGTTTTTCTGTCGAGCCACGAGGGGAAGTAGTAGCAGGCTATTCATCATTAGCAACATAGCCTCTTTAGCAAACCAGCTTGAAAACACAACTTTACATTGAATTGCACACAAAGCAAGACCGTGCAATGCATTAATTGGTGACCGGATTAAAGCAGCAATGAAATCAAGTGTGTAAGAGGATTTAACAACGACATTAAAACCATCAACGTGGTACAAATACAAAGAAAATACATCTCAACCCACATTAACTATGGGAGCAGCCATCTTCTTTGCGAGTTGTACAGCTCTGCTCGCTCTACTTTGAAAGCGACGAGATACTACGACCAAAAGGGGGCGTGCCTCAGTGAAATGCCGCAAGAAAGCTGGGAGATTTGCGACTTTACCGCTTACATGATTGCGGCGTGGAAGAGGTCGATCTCGTTGCAGTTCCGCAGCTTGTTGCTGCGCAGGAAGAAGACCAGCCGCTCGAGGGGGATGTGCAGGAAGTCGTCCTCGGCGGCGATCTGCAGGAAGTGGCGAAAGGTGAAGGCGTCCACCGACTCCTTGAGCGAGGCCAGGTTGAAGGAGCTGGCCATCTGGCCGATGTTCAGGCACGTCTCCACGCTCATGGCCGACTTGAGGTACTCCTCGCAGAGCTCCACCACGGGGACCATCTGCAGGAACACGGCCGCCCCCAGGACGTCCTGGATGCAGTCCAGGTCCAGGGTGACCTCCGAGCTGTAGGCGAAGTCGATGATGTGCTTGAGCCCCCGGGCGGACAGGCCCTGGAGCTCAATGGTGTCCTGGTTCGATTCCCTCATGCCTCCAGTGAACATTGCTCTGCGGATCAAACAGCACGATTAGGAAGACTCCCTGGGCATACAAGCAAAATGGACTGAAAATGGACTGCATTTATGCAGCGCTTTTCTAACCAGTGGCCGCTCAAAGCGCTCTAATCACGCACACATTCACGGCGGTATCGACCATGCTAGGCGACAGCCAGCTCGTCGGGAGCAGTGAGGGTTAAGTGTCTTGCTCAGGGACACCTCCATACTCGAGGAGCCGGGGATCGAACTAGCAACCTTTCGGTTACTACAGCCAACCCGCTCTGCCTCCTGGGCTACGTGCCACCCCAAAATGTTAAAAGGTTAAATATCATGGCAGCAGTATCATGGCAGCAGTTGTGAGTGTGATTAGCCGTTAAATATACGAGCAAACTTTGTCATACACACAAAACACATTGTATACACGGTACCGGAAGTAGTCGCTGCAGGAGGCCAGCACGGCCTTGTGCACCTGGAAGCGCTCCTCTTTGACGGCCAGCACCACGTCCAGCAGCTGGCCCCGGGTCCGGAGGGCGGCCAGGCCCTGCAGCAGCAGGGCGCTGTGGGTCGGGGCGGAGAAGGTGCAGCGCAGCACGCTGTGCTTGTCAGCCATACTGCAGGGACCACAGAACGGCCGGCTCAGGGGGAGCAGCGGTGTGATGGCATGGGAGGCCGGCTCCAACGCAGACTGAATTAGGGCTGGGCGATTCATCTCACTTTGTTTGATTCGATTATTATTTTAATTTTTTCATTCAATATTTTTTAGGAACAGCTGGATACAATATTTTAGATTTGAACATTTTCTATTTGACCATTATGTGTATTTTTTTAAAAGGCGAAATTTCAAAGTTCTCAGTTTCAAAGTGTTTTGGAGGAGAGACATGCGGAATACATACATCATGTTTTCAAACTCAAAAGTAATCGTGATTTCAATATTATTGACTATTATGATTTTTTCCATAATCGAGCAGCCATAGACTGAATCCCTCCAAGGGGATTAGTAGGGTATATCTAACACACACACAACCATTTTCTTTATTGGGTCGGTATGCATTACATCTGCACGATTGTTGCCCATCAGAGCACTTTATGAATTGTATAGGAATAAAGTTACATGATCCAATGGTGGAGTCATTATATTGTATTCTTGGGTAGCAGCGGTGGGTGTCCCCCTTACCTTGCCAGAGTTATTGCCATGTCCTACCGGTTAAGCAAGACCTGTACCTTTCTAGACTATTGTGGCAGAAGTTATTGAAATGTTTAAGTGCTAGACTGTGCTAGGTTTTATGTGTACATATTTAAGTAAATATTACTTTGTGAAATTGGATAGGGGATGTCAGGGAAACTTTCCAAACATCACTTCCATAATGTTTAGACTTTTAAAAGCATTTGGATTTAGATTTAGAAATGGTGAGTTGTCCGGTATGTCATTCCTGTCTATTCACAGTCGGAGCTCCATGCATACAGTGGTTTTCATAGGGATTTAATAACCATGTATCACAACATAACAGCCATGATGACAGCTCTTCCCCGTGGGGGTAACTTGTTCAATGTATCCAGTTGTTTTAACCTCTAAACTATCCCCTCCTTCATTCCAATGAAGCTTCAGACCTGTACTTTTTGAGCTCCGAGTTCGACTTTGCATAAATTACATTCAAACCGGACAACTTACCGGAGCCTCGTAGTTCTGATCGTTTGGAACGACCCATTCTGATCACATGACGGACAGACCGTGCCAATTGAGCTCCGATTGCATTCAGTCTCGATTGCTCAGCCCTGTCCTGCTTCTTCACTTATTATTTGACTTTTCTGATCCGAATTCTGACCACTCAAATATGATAAATGATTAATGATGATTAATAATAATATCGTGTTTCCAATATCTGCAACATAGATATTTTAATAGGAATGATTGAACATTGAACAAGAGGTTAAAAAATAACCAATTACCAGTTTTCAAAGCATACGATTTCAATTTATGATTTCAAAGGATTTCAATAGTCTTTCAAATGATCATTATGCAATATTTATGCTTCCAAAAATATATAGGCCTAGGCCTATATTAAAAGGAAACTTAAATCACGAATAATGTAATAACCAAAAACGAATAACTTGTAAAAAAAAATATAGATACATTTGAAACGATAACCCTACACCCCTCAACTAGCCCATAGTGTATCTCAAACACAAATATTGGGGACACAGCGGGCACAGGACAAACGCTCCTAAAGGGACATTTTAAAATGACGTCACCATGTTTAGGGCGATCGAATTACCACAATCATAACACAAAACAATATCAATCAAATGCACCGTTTTCCCATAGGCGACGACAAAGCCTTGTCGCACATCTATCCCCCAAGCCCATTAAACTATTACCATCATGGGACAGGCAGTGACTTCCAGTCCCACCACACCTGGGGCTCCCCGTACCTCTGCAGAACCACCACGGAACACATGGGAACGCGTTACGAACGCATGTCAAACAGTACAAGCAGTACGTGCTCAGGTAGGCCACACATCCTCGACATTTCCTGTAATCTGCGGTGCTGCCGAACCCGGGTTTGCACAACTCCCACAGAGCCACTCCACGGTTCGCACGCTTCGTCCTCACCTGGGGCCTCATGTACTAAGGTTGCGTACGCACAAAAACGTGGCGTACGTCCTTTTCCACGCTCACGTTCAGATGTACAAAACGTGAAATGACCGTAAAAATGTGCGGTCCCCACGCCAGCTCCAGAGCTGTCGTACGCACGTTTCTACAGCTATTGTTCCTTTGGCGACACTTAGAGGTGACGCTGGGAAACTGGGAAAAAAGGTGAAAACCATGACTCATCAGAGTGATTTGCACATCACAGACACACGAATGAACGATTAACACACCTTGCAATTATATGGGTGGCTATAAAAGCATGCGCAATGGATGAAGAAAATTGTTTTAAAAATGGCTGCGTTAGCGTTGTTAGAGGACATCGCAAATGGTCAAATCCGAAGGGAACGTATATTTAGGGAACGCGAGGATTTACTCGCAAATGATGATGATTGGCTCATGAGCCGATTTCGTTTCCCCAGGCCAGTATTACTGGAGCTGTGCGCAGAGCTGCGGCCGGCCCTAGAGCGCCACACAGCCAGGAGCCAGGGGTTGTCCGTGCCCACACAGGTGCTGACCACGCTGGGGTTCCTGGCAACAGGGGCCTTCCAGCGGGAGCTGGCCGATCGGTCAGGAGTGTGCCAGTCCACCCTGAGCCGAGCCATGCCAGCTATGTGGGACGGAATCATCATATGAGATTAATATGAGTCCAGACAGACCGGCCTCATATGCATTAATGCATTAATATGAGATAATTAATGCATTCAAAGCCGAGCCACGCCGCCTCGCCCTGTGAATTCAGTTGCAGCGCAAATATAGCAGCAAATACGTTACATTCTTAACCCAGCAGCGGTGTTGTTCAGATACTGATTAAATGGGTTTGTTAACCATGCGTAATAGTATGGCTCCATGAGTATGCGCACACGTTCTATGTGTTCTTCATCTCTGGGCACTGCGTCCATTTATGTTTTGCAGCGGTTGCATTTGTTCTCTGTTAAAATACATGGTTAATGTATTATTTTGGAGTTAATAAATTTGAAAAAAAAAAACAGGAACACCACTAGTTTCTGGCTACGCCACTGGTGTCACCGATCAAAGCGGCCACTCTCAAATCGAAGGGGGAGAGTTCCCCCACTCCCGTCCCCCCTCCTGTTGCGGTCACGCTTCGGCGGTGGGCAGAAACCCTCCGCTTCGCCTCCACCTTGAGGTCTGACCACTTTTTTTTAATTTCAGAGTGTGTGCGCTGCTGAGACCCCACTGCATTGACGGCCTCGCAAACACGCTCCCACTCACTTCTCTTTTGTTTTGCATTTATCCCTGTTGACAGGGTTCCAAATAGCATATGCTTGCGCATTTCTACCTCGTGGAGCAAAATCTCGAGCTCAGACTCCGTGAAGTTTCGTTTTTTGCCTCTGTTCATGGTGCCAGGTGATCGGATTAAGAGGTGAATCTCAGGTCCAGAGGCCTATATAAATGAAATTGCATATTTAAATGAGGGCGTGGACAGGGAGGAGTTTGGCACCTCGGCATGTGCGCTCAATTCCACGTTGATCGAGATGTACGAAAGAAACGTGCTTGGATCCATGCGTTCGCACACTTTGATACATCTGAATTTATTTGTGCGTAAGACAGTTTCTGGGTTTTGGCGTACGCCAAGTTTCAGTATGAAATCCACGCAGGTCTTAGTACATGAGGCCCCTGGGGTCTCATTTATAACCGTTGCGTACGCACAAAACGGGGCTGAAATTGGCGTACGTGACTTTCCACGCCAAGGTTGTGATCTATAAAAAACCAACTTCACGGGAAAATGTGCGCAGCCCTAAGCAAACTCTGACCCATGCGTACGCATGGTTTGGAGGAAAAGGAGAATTGGCGACACAGATGGTGTGGTGGTGAACTGAAGTCAGACCGAAGAATTGTAGAGTGAGAAGAACGATTATGTTTTATCATCGCCCTTCATAAATTTAATTTCAACCCGTATCATGCGTTAAATCCTAATCCTAATCAACTGCGTTATTTCTCAGTTATTACTCCAGAAACATAAAAAAAAATTCTCTATATTTAATCCCGTCACTCCATACTGTGCACTGACGGCGCGACTGCATGGAATAAAGCATCTGCCCAACATTTGTCAATAACATAATATTTGTATGTGACACTGTAAACACATAATCAAATGTCAATTAAATCCCAAGTGTGGAAAACCAAGCCACACTCCTCATCACAAACGTTGTCCGTTACTCTTGATGCTTTTCATGACAAATCACGCATTAAAAAGGGGTTATGTTCAAGAACATTTTACGTGGGTGATTACAAACTGATTATCCAAGGTGTTCTCGGTCAGTCTTATTACCGTAACCCTATAAATACAGAGGTCTGCGCCGTGGTAATGCTGCACTATAGGGCACTTCAGGCGGACCATGCAAATGGCAGGATTCGGAGGGAGAGGGTATTTAGGGACCATAACAATTTATTGGTAGGCTACATAAAAATATGTAACTCTACGTCAGACCACTTCTTTTTTAATTCTGGGACTGTGCGCTCCGTGCTACTGACAGAGTTCACTGCTGCAGCAACATGTTGCCACTCACTCTGCTTTTTGTTGTTGGCGATCCCAATCCCGTGACCGCCGAACAAAACTACCTTTCGGGCCTCCATCTCACCCACAAGTGTCTCCACTTCAACCTCCGTGAAATTTCGCTTTTTTGCTTTTCTCAGTACTTCGGCCATTGTTTCCGACAAGACATAATACTTGCATCTGAGTCTGTTTTATATGCAGATCGAATTCATAAGGTCATTTGCATTGACCATTTATGGTTAAAAAGGGGCGTGTACAGGGCGGAACGTGAAGCTGATTCAGCTGCGCACACTTGTAGGCACTCTGTGATTTATAAAGCAAACATTGCGTACGGTGGGCGTACGCAGGGTTTTATAAATCGGAATATTTTTTGGCGCACGCAAAACTTGGCTTCTGGGCGTACGCACATTTTTAGTAACGATCCCACGCACAGTTTTATAAATGAGACCCCTGTTCTGTGGATGATTCGAGGTAAAATCCCCACCATCCGACTCCGCCATCTTCGATCACACAGGGCATTTCCAAGCGTAGGCCCTATCAGCGGAAGCTCAATGACATAATTGCCGCATTCATGATTCATGAAGCGCATCCACTCATCCTTTTAGCGAGCCGTCAACCAGAACCACCCAGCGGGAATGTTGTTGCTCTCGACCGGACGCGGGGATGACCTGCGCTGGGCTCCAAGGCTGCAGACGGAGCATACGTCACTGGAGCGCAACTCCTTATTAGTGACGTGTACCGGTTTATTAATGTTTATCTTTTGCAGGGGTTTGCATGTGTTGCATGATTCGTTGTTTTCTGCATGCTGTTTATCGCAATAACAATAAATATGTATATGCGTTAAAGTGTCACAGCCCCGCCCATGTTATGGAAGTCACATTCAGCTGGGGTCTCATTTATAAAACTGTGCGTAGGATCGTTACTAAAAATGTGCGTACGCCCAGAAGCCAAGTTTTGCGTGCGCCAAAAAATATTCAGATTTATAAAACACTGCGTACGCACACTTGTACGCAATCTTTGCTTTATAAATCACATACTGACTATAATTGTGCGCAGCTGAATCAGCTTCACGTTCCGCCCTCTACACGCCCCTTTTTAACCATAAATGGTCAATGCAAATGACCTCATGAATGCGATCTGCATATAAAACAGACTCAGATGCCGGTATTATGTCTTGTTGGAAACAATGGCAGAAGTACTGAGAAAATCAAAAAAGCGAAATTTCACGGAGGTTGAAGTGGAGACACTTGTGGGTGAGATGGAGGCCCGAAAGGTAGTTTTGTTCGGCGGTCACGGGATTGGAATCGCCAACAACAAAAAGCAGAGTGAGTGGCAACATGTTGCTGCAGCAGTGAACTCTGTCAGTAGCACGGAGCGCACAGTCCCAGAATTAAAAAAGAAGTGGTCTGACATAGAGTTACATATTTTTATGTAGCCTACCAATAAATCGTTATGGTCCCTAAATACCCTCTCCCTCCGAATCCTGCATGGTCCGCCAGAAGTGCCATATGTTGCAGCATTACCACGGCGCTCACCTCTGTATTTATAGGGTTACGGTAATAAGACTGACGAGAACGCCTTGGATAATCAGTTTGTAATTACCCACGTAAAATGTTCTTGAACATAACCCCTTTTTAATGCCTGATTTGTCATGAAAAGCATCAAGAGTAACGGACAACGATTGTGATGAGTGTGGCTTGGTTTTTCACACTTGGGATTTAATTGACATTTGATCATGTGTTTACAGTGTCACATAAAAATATTATGTTATTGACACATGTTGGACAGATGCTTTATTCCATGCAGTCGCGCCGTCAGTGGACAGTATGGAGTGACGGGATTAAATATAGAGAATTTCTTTTTATTTCTATTCTAAGGAGATATTTCTGGAGTTATAACTGAGAAATAACGCAGTGGACTTAAATTATTCTGATTAGGATTTAACGCATGATACGGGTTGAAATTAAATTGATGAAGGGCGATGATAAAACATAATCGTTCTTCTCACTCTGCAATTCTTCGGTCTGACTTCAGTTCACCACCACACCGTCTGTGTCGCCAATTCTCCTTTTCCTCCAAACCATGCGTACGCATGGGTCAGAGTTTGCTTAGGGCTGCGCACATTTTCCCGTCAAGTTGGTTTTTTATAGATCACAACCTTGGCGTGAAAAGTCACGTACGCAACTTTCAGCCCCGTTTTGTGCGTACGCAACGGTTATAAATGAGACCCCTGGGGCCTCATGTACTAAGACTTGCGTGGATTTCATACTGAAACTTGGCGTACGCCAAAACCCAGAAACTGTCTTACGCACAAATAAATTCAAATGTATCAAAGTGTGCGAACGCATGGATCCAAGCACGTTTCTTTTGTACATCTCGATCAACGTGGAATTGAGCGCACATGCCGAGGTGCCAAACTCCTCCCTGTCCACGCCCTCATTTAAATATGCAATTTCATTTAAATAGGCCTCTGGACCTGAGATTCACCTCTTAATCCGATCACCTGGCACCATGAACAGAGGCAAAAAACGAAACTTCACGGAGTCTGAGCTCGAGATTTTGCTCCACGAGGTAGAAATGCGCAAGCATATGCTATTGGAACCCTGTCAACAGGGATAAATGGAAAACAAAAGAGAAGGGAGTGGGAGTGTGTTTGCGAGGCCGTCAATGCAGTGGGGTCTCAGCAGCGCACACACTCTGAAATTAAAAAAAAGTGGTCAGACCTCAAGGTGGAGGTGAAGCGGAGGGTTTCTGCCCACCGCCGAAGCGTGACCGCAACAGGGGGGACGGGAGTGGGGGAACTCTCCCCCTTCGTTTGAGAGTGGCCGCTTTGATCGGTGACACAGCTCTCACCGGAGTGGTGGGAGCCCATGAAGGGGACGCCGATCATCCCCAAGGTAAATATGCTGATGTCATAAATGCTGTAATTATACTGGTCATACAATTGGCTGCTTGCAATACACATAAGTCGCGCGTTAAGATGCCAGGATATTAAAGACTTTGACTCGTGTTTATTAACTTAATTTTTTTATTTTTGAATAGACAAGCAAGGAGAGGGCACGGATTCGGATTTGACCATTTGCGATGTCCTCTAACAACGCTAACGCATCCATTTTTAAAACAATTTTCTTCATCCATTGCGCATGCTTTTATAGCCACCCATATAATTGCAAGGCGTGTTAATTGTTCATTAGTGTGTCTCTGATGTGCAAATCACTCTGAGTCATTGTTTTCACCTTTTTTCCCAGTTTCCCAGCGTCACCTCTAAGTGTCGCCAAAGGAACAATAGCTGTAGAAACGTGCGTACGACAGCTCTGGAGCTGGCGTGGGGACCGCACATTTTTACGGTCATTTCACGTTTTGTACATCTGAACGTGAGCGTGGAAAAGGACGTACGCCACGTTTTTGTGCGTACGCAACCTTAGTACATGAGGCCCCTGGTGATTATGCTTTCCTAAAACAAATACGTTGTTGCCTACGTACGTTCTGCTCTTCAATGGTTCACGAACCGTTGCCCTGTGACCATAATCATGCCGAAACACAGGATGTATCGAGTTATCGAAAATTGTGATGACCTGTCACTCAGTAGGCTAGCCTATCCTACGTTCCTGCAGTACCGGAGGATGCAGTTTCAGGAATGCATTTGCACTCTATAGGAATGCATTTCTAGCAGCATATTTTTTGAGGGTATCAAAATCTGCCTTTGATAATGCTCAGTGGTCTGGCCATCAACTTTAATCGTGAAGTCTCCAATACACTTTTTACTTGCGTCATTGATGTAATGCTTAATTGAAAAAAGCTCTTAATTGCTGGTTAAACACAAAGAAATACAAAGCTGTTTGGTGTTGGGCGTGCAACTCTTGGATCTTGTATTCTCAATGGGCGATAGCCATCGACAATGTGGAACCCAACCACAGATCCAGGCTCATATAGTTTGCATGTTGGTCTCCTCTCTGCTTAGAAACGCCTCCCGCCGGCACACAATGCCCCAGTAAACAACGCATGTGACCCAGGCAGGGGACTTCTACCCAGGGTTGATGGCGATGGCCAATCCGTACAACCAGATTAAGTCTGAACACTCGCTTCTGCTGTCTCCGTTCCACTGCTTCAGCCAAAGCAGAAGAGCAGCCTGGGGGTATGTGTGCGACACACACACACACACACATGGTCGCTCCTCGCCAGCCAACAGCTTTAGCGCCTGGGGGTGGCGCTAAAGCTGGCTCAGGAAAGGCTCAGGAAAACCAGAACCAACGATCCATCATGGCAACGCGGAGACCGAGGTGGAGAGGGAGCTGAACAATCTTGCTGAAGCAGAAGTACCGTGACTTGGATTACAACCTGTGCAGTCCACCAGAGAACGCCATAGTGGTGATTCTAATGTGTACAGTGTTATTATATCATGTTGACGAGTGTGTTGCACGTTATAGTTTATGCCCAGCCAACTTTTCCTGCCTTTACTGTATCAATGTGCTTTGATATTTTGAACCTCTAACATGTCTAAGTAATTGTAGTGTTACTATTCAGCTATGTAGTTATCATGTAGTTATAGTGCCTTCTCATAATTCATTTTAGGAAGCATAATCAAACGTAATACATAGCTGTTTGGGCGTTCATTTGTTCAACACATCTCAGATCCAAGTAGGCTACAGTCCCACAACAAGTTATAGACTGCGAAGAGCAGAAGGCAGGCCATGCTTTGTTTTTCTATTTGAAAACATGTATTGTCTGTGTATAGAATATCAACATAAGAAAAAGATATTTAATCTTTGGGTACACAGATTGGCATGTAATTCATACGTCTAGACATTCAGTGGTGTGTTTCCTCCCTATCTACCTCAATCTGACCACACACAACACCTATCACATCTCATCTGATCAGCTCTGGTCTAAGCACCATCACCTCAGAACTGCGATAAGAAAAAGCTGTGGTTTTAAGCCATGCCATTTCATTCTGCACTCAGTCATGCAAGTCAACCCACATAATCCAGAGAAAACAGTTGTTTCCTTTTCAGCACATCTAGCGGAATTTTTTTTTATGCATCACCAGCGGTTAACAAAGTGCAACCTTTAGTGCAACTGCATCTAGGTTATCGTCACAGGTTGAGACCACTTCCTGCATCACTGGCAACTCGATTCCTGACAGCAGCAGATTTTCTTCCAATTTTTTCTTTCTCTATAAATGCTGCCAAGCAAATACACACAGGGATGATTTGAACTACTGTGGACTCTGTGTATTTTAGAGTTGTTTTCAACACAGCAATGACATTATACTGTACGATCAGCTTGTTGAAGTGATGTCTTGGGACAGTTCTCTTTCTCTGTTTACTTGACACTGGCCATGATTAAAGTAAAAAATACTAGCTCGCACCAAGTATCAAATTTAAGATACAACAGAACAACGTTATCGTCATTTCACTGCACTGTATGGTACATGACAAATAAAGCCATTTAATCCTGAATCCCATCTATGGACTGGCCTACATCTTACAAGTTTTACGTCACCATCATAAGTTCCAGTGACCAACGGAGAGACCTTTACAATGTCGACGTGTTTTGGTCCCCGGATCTCAGTTCCTCTGCCTTCATGTCGAACACCAAACCGTTCCTGTACAGAACTTCCTCCTGATCACCAGGGGTCTCATTTATAAAACTGTGCGTGGGATCGTTACTAAAAATGTGCGTACGCCCAGAAGCCAAGTTTTGCCGCCAAAAAATATTCGGATTTATAAAACACTGCGTACGCACACCTGTACGCAATCTTTGCTTTATAAATCACATACTGACTATAATTGTGCGCAGCTGAATCAGCTTCACGTTCCGCCCTCTACACGCCCCTTTTTAACCATAAATGGTCAATGCAAATGACCTCATGAATGCGATCTGCATATAAAACAGACTCAGATGCCGGTATTATGTCTTGTTGGAAACAATGGCAGAAGTACTGAGAAAATCAAAAAAGCGAAATTTCACGGAGGTTGAGGTGGAGACACTTGTGGGTGAGATGGAGGCCCGAAAGGTAGTTTTGTTCGGCGGTCACGGGATTGGAATCGCCAACAACAAAAAGCAGAGTGAGTGGCAACATGTTGCTGCAGCAGTGAACTCTGTCAGTAGCACGGAGCGCACAGTCCCAGAATTAAAAAAGAAGTGGTCTGACATAGTTACATATTTTTATGTAATAAATCGTTATGGTCCCTAAATACCCTCTCCCTCCGAATCCTGCATGGTCCGCCAGAAGTGCCATATGGTGCAGCATTACCACGGCGCTCACCTCTGTATTTATAGGGTTACGGTAATAAGACTGACGAGAACGCCTTGGATAATCAGTTTGTAATTACCCACGTAAAATGTTCTTGAACATTTTACAAAATAATTTGTCCCCTTTTTAATGCCTGATTTGTCATGAATAGCATCAAGAGTAACGGACAACGATTGTGATCAGTGTGGCTTGGTTTTTCACACTTGGGATTTAATTGACATTTGATCATGTGTTTACAGTGTCACATAAAAATATTATGTTATTGACACATGTTGGACAGATGCTTTATTCCATGCAGTCGCGCCGTCAGTGGACAGTATGGAGTGACGGGATTAAATATAGAGAATTTCTTTTTATTTCTATTCTAAGGAGATATTTCTGGAGTTATAACTGAGAAATAACGCAGTGGACTTAAATTATTCTGATTAGGATTTAACGCATGATACGGGTTGAAATTAAATTGATGAAGGGCGATGATAAAACATAATCGTTCTTCTCACTCTGCAATTCTTCGGTCTGACTTCAGTTCACCACCACACCGTCTGTGTCGCCAATTCTCCTTTTCCTCCAAACCATGCGTACGCATGGGTCAGAGTTTGCTTAGGGCTGCGCACATTTTCCCGTCAAGTTGGTTTTTTATAGATCACAACCTTGGCGTGAAAAGTCACGTACGCAACTTTCAGCCCCGTTTTGTGCGTACGCAACGGTTATAAATGAGACCCCAGGGCTTTCAAAGGAGTCTCTGGAACCCTGCTGTGTCTGGTCTTCATCAGTTCCTATCAAGGTCTTGGATTGGTCCATGTCCTCCTCTTGGTCCTCAAACCAGTGGTGCTCTCCCCCCAGAACCGGCTGGTGGATGGAGACCTCGTCCAGGGTTTCTCTCTGCTCCAACTCCTGTGGACATCATCACACAACCAGAGAGCGGCCATCAAATGGGGCTCAGCGTCACATGTGAGGATGTACAGTCATGACGTGGTTTACCAGGTGTTTCCATCGACTCTAGCTCTCGCTCTTTACGAAATGAAAGCAAATCCAACATCCTTCCTGAACATATAGTTTTAACAAGCAGACCACAGAATAACTAATGAAAAAAAAAGGACTTAAATAGCCCTTCAAAGAGGATATGACATGATGTGAGACATCATCAAAAGGAGAAGTGGTAAACGTTGAAAAGAAAGGTTAACAGCTCTGAGTTCCAGTTCTACTTCACAAAGGCCGTCTGGGCTTCTCCTTAAGGACTCGTCTCGTACGGCTCTCGTGTGCACTGAAAATTAAAACATTAATTTAAGCAATTAATGTGGGCCCGTCCACGTTGGCCCTCGGGGCCAGGCTCTGAGGGTCTTACCTCGGGGAAACAGCAGAGGTTCTCTTTCCCTTGCCCCTAATAAAGATAATAAAGACCCTCCATCTTTAAGGAGCCCTTCTCTCCAGACAGACCGCGTCCTGTGACAGTTTTGCACGCTTTGGCGTCCTCGCTCTGCGAACCTTCTCAGCATAGTGGCGGCAGCCGGCAGCCACTGGACAGCCTTGTATAGCCCAGGTTGCCCATGTTGATTGGTACATTGATGAAATGGCAATGCATGCAAGTGTGCGCCCGGAACAAGCGCATTAGCTGAAGCCTAGATGACTACACCTACAGTTATAGAACTGGAGTTGTATAGCAAAACTATAGTCTGTCAGGCGTTACCTCATTATCTGCTTGAATCAAGGCTGGGTACAGGATCACCGGCTCCGGTACGGGCGGCAAAATCTTGCTCTTCAATCTTAATTTTAGAAGAAAACAACCAAGACACAAAATGTATCAAACTAGTTTCCCATAAAGAATTTTCCTATGGCATCATGAGGACCATTATGTGCTCTACTGCAGGCAGTGGGGATTCAAACCAAAGGTTCCAATTTTAAAACCCAAAACCTTGAATCCAACATCCCTCAATGTTTGTCATGCGGACAGCCAGTACGCACCACACCCTCAACCGTCAACCATGCAGCGCTCACCTCTTCACCAGCAGGGAGCCCAGGATGGAGGCCCCGAAGAAGGTGACCAGCAGCCCCAGACTGATCCACACGGGCAGGTTGCCCTCAGGAGACTTCTCGGAGCGGAAGGTTTTGATGGAGAGAAGGGCCTGGGGCCCGGGGCCCATGCTGGTGGCCCCGGCCAGGGTGATGTTGTAGCGGGATTCTGGCTGCAGGTTCTCCAGGCGGAACGTTGTTTCAGATGCGTTCAGATTGCGGCACTCTATGGAAATGGAAATGACAGGATGATATTAGTATTCTTTGTCCCCTCGGTCAGTAAAACATGTGGGCGTGTGTCCAAGGTTATTTTTATTAAATGGTGCAATTTGGTTTATTCTGATGATTTGTATCCCTGGCAAAGACAACAATTTATGCATGATTCCTGAAATTAAAAATGAAACATTTTATCTTCAATGTTTATCTTCTACTGGGGATGAAGAGATTTCTTCCCCTATTTTTAACAAAGTGTGTGTGTGTACATGTGTATGCAGATGGACGCTTTGGTAGCCAGTAGCCAATCATTGCCGTTTTTGTTGAAATTTGTGGCGAGAAAATTCATAAAAAAAGGTGAATCATGTCGGGGAAACATAAACACCATTTCGTCAATTAAGTCTGAGAAGATGCTGATTTTGGATTGGGGTTTGCCCACGTTTGTACAACATCCTCACCTTCTTGGGAGGGCTCCTGTTCCGGTGGTTTGGTGTGCTTGGTGTGACAGAGTGTGTAGTGGCTGATGAAGCCCTGCCTGGCCTCCAGAGGTATGGGCCGCCAGGACAGGTTCAAAGCGGTGTCCGTCTGACTGCCGCTGAAGCTCAAAGGCTCCACCAGAGGTACTGGAGACAGTTTGAGAAGAATTCAGGCTCCACTTACGGCCTTTGTTAAGGTTGTTTTACATTGTTCAGTTTATTTGTTCATATTTTCGTCCAAAATAACGGGATCGGAAATATGTATCCCAATGATCAAACATGGGCCTCTGAAGCAACAGACGGTGATAAATAGTTTATCAAACAATTATTAAAATAAGGATGATTACTTAATAATAATAATGATAATATTTATTATGATAATAATGAACAAGCATTTAAAATGATTCATGTTTTGCGTATTAGTATCAATATTATTTGTCTTAAAGGTTATATCAGCGATGTTGGTAGAAGTCACTTATTTTGGTATTTGAAGCGAGATCCCACACAAAAAGCCAACTCACTCCTACCTTCCTTGTTTCGTGCATCCTGTAAAAACGATCATGTATGCAGCGCAAAACCCCACAACACCCACTTGTGTGCTTCATGAAACTATTGAATAATTTCTCAATTCTGAAATAGCTTTCAGAATTGAAACTTGCTCAGGCTGAAAAAACAACAACCTGCATTACTCCAAAGTACCCCAAGTGGTACACCTACCCCCATTTATGAACCACTGGTATACAGTCACTACAGTGCAATTCCATCGTGAGTTACCGTGTTCCTTTTTGTACCACAGACACATCTCCACCGTCTTCGGGCCCTTGTGCCCACAATGGTATTTACGGAACACGTAGCGAACAAAGTCCTTTCTCTCTGGAACAAAAACCACAAGGTCAGAGCTGGAGGCTTTGACGCCGTTAAGAATGGAGATTACCATGATACAGCCATGAGGTTAATCCAGATTAATCCAGCTCCTATTCGTAACATTACCTCATTACTTTTCCTACTGTTAATAAATATTTAACGTAGTTTCGCATACACATTTGTACGACTCTGATTGAGTATGCAGACCACTTTTATACATATTTCTTTATAGTTGCGATTTTAATTAAAATGTTCTGTCTTTTATATTGTGCTCCAGTCCTTTACTTTCTGCTGGGGACCCCCACTACCCGTCTGCAAACCTCAAAGTGTTATAAGGCGAGCTATTAGTCATAGAGTAGAATTCCTCCCAGTCTTTTAAGTCAATCAAAGTTCATACATTCTGAGCATTCTGAGCTGGCGTAAGGGTAAGTGAAACCACTTACCCTTACGTAGAGTCCTCTCTTTAGCTGTGCCTCCCTCTTTAAACTCATACCACTCCACATGCTTTCCGTGAAAGGTTACATTTTTTTCACATGCTGGGAGGAAAAAGGGCACAAAAAGGTTTTTTTACTCACAAAAGGTTTTACCAAACACAATAGGTTTTGTGAAACACACACACACCTTTTAAATCTTGGTCAGGTTTTGCCGCTACGTTAACATAACCTCTGCTGGAGGCTCCGGCCGTGTTCACAGCCCTGATGGAGAGGTTGAAGGCAGAGTTGGTCACGTGGATGGTGTGGTTGAGGGAGGGCACTGTGATCTGGCACCAAGCCTTCTCCTTTACTGCACACGGGCAGCACGGGAGGTAAGTCAGGGTGTAGTTGACCCCTCCGGCCTGCGCTGCTGGAGGTACCGCCTGGTGAGGTATTTCATTAGAAATACACAACCTCTCATCAGATTCACACAGCTTTCATCAATCCCTTTCTAATTATTTCTTCAGATTGTCGTTGATCCATTCTCCAGCCTACCTTCCATGTAAACACAAGCTGCCGTATCCCTCTGTCAACCTCTGTGATGGTCTTTAGCTCAACATCTAGGCTTTGTAGGATTTCTGTGCAGAAGGACAAACGGACCAGGTCACTGTTCGGGAACACATTAAGTAGTTGCCATCAGTACACGATACCGAGTGGTACACACATTTAGAAGAGCTTCCGGGGTCAGAAGTTACCTGCGGGAACAGTGAGGTTTGCGGACCAGCCACTCCATAAGGGGGTGCTGACCTGCGTGGATCTCTGTCTAACCTGGACCTGGTAGGCCCTCTGTGTCTCCAGACCCTCCAGCAACACAGAGTCTGCTCAGATCACAAACAACACAGGTTGTTACAGTTTATGATAAGGGTACATTATTAACCATTGATAAATAATTTATAATGCAGTAATGCGCATTACTCAGTCCCTCCAGAAAAATGCAGCGTTTTTTTGTGATTGTTGCGGCCAAAAATCCGGCACGTTTTCTTAAAAAATGAGATGAAATATGTGGCGTATTTGTGCAACTTTAAGCGATGAAATTGCGGGAACTTGCGAAAAATGCAGCTTCTTTGATGACGTTCACGTCGCATAATTACATCACATCATAATGTTCCCATGGCAACAGGGGGAAATGGCTGCTCTTGTGCGAGGTAAACGCAACATTTTTCAACTTTCTGCTAAGATATGTGACTTTTTTGCAACGAAAATGCGGGGATTATGAAATCATGCAAGCCCCGCATATTTTGCACGGAAATCTGCAATTTATGCGGTGAAAGTGCGGCATATTTGAAAAAATGCGGCCCCTGCATGAATATGCAGAATTTGGCTGATTATGCGTTGAATTATGCAATCGCATAATCGCGTTTTTCTGGAGGGACTGATTATTATATAGAATTGGCACAGGGGTTAGGGTTAGAGCTACCTGGGATCTGTTTGGTATAAAAGATGGCCCTGGATGCATGTACACTGTATGGCTTATTCACTTAATCTTATTCAAAAGGTAGAGCTGTCATGGTTTACATAGAATGTAAAGGGAATACCTACACACATTAGTCTCTTTTTTCACTTCCTAAAAGAAATAGAGGAGAAACGGTCCAATAAATCAAACACAGAAGATATTACAAACAATGGTTACTTTACAGCAAACAGTCCAGCCTTCTACAAATGTACATTTCATATTTATGGACGATTTATCCATTTCCCAGATGCTTTCACCCGAGGTGATTTACAGTGAATTCAGACACATGTCATTCATGAGCAGGCAAGCCTTAAGCACCTTGCAGAAAGATAACGAAGGACAGACAACAACATGGATCTTGAGTTTTGAATCCAGTATCTTTCAGCTGGGAGTCATACCCTCTAGCCCACCATTCTACCCCCATATTCACAGTGAAACATATATTGTACTCATCATCACTTACATGACTCCATGTCTGAGTTTTGTTTTCCACGTGTCGAGCCAGAACCTCTGCAGAGGCAGAATCCCCCTGGCTTGGCCATGTTAGTTTGAGCTTGTGGTCGGACCACAAGGCAGCCATTTTCACCGGCTCTGGAAGCTTCACTATGGTTGCGAAGAATGAACAGAGGTTATAAAGTGAACACAGCGGTGTGTCGGCCATTGTGATATGTTACACCGTTCATTTGATCCATGAAAGACTTGCACTTGAATAAGTGTTACCGCTTTTGTTTATCTATGTATGTGTGCCTTGTCTTTTTATTACTGGTTTATTCACCAGCTTGGTGAACAAAACCAAAGAAAAACTATTCTGTAATGTCACTGTTGATCCCAGGGTAGAAGACAAAATGTCTGCCACACCACAAGCCCAGCCTGACAGTAGAACACTAGGCACACCGCATTGCACATGCGTTGTTGCCGCTTCAGAGTAAACAGGTGCGCCTCACGAAAGTTGAACTTCATTTCACTTTATGCAAATAAGCGCGTCGGCCGTGCGTTAGGCAGTGATTGGACAATCGACATTCAGTGAGTACCCGTAAACCTTATGGACTCATTTCATTTCCTGGTTTTAAGCACTTCCATCGACAAAGTGGTCAACTTCAACCAGAAGCCACTAGAGAGGGCGGAAAGTTGCCACGCGTTTGGCCGGGCCGTACGGTCGACCTACCACTAATGAGCCAAAGTCGTGTAGTTGTTTGGTTAGCTTAGTGTTACCTACGGTACCCAGCGCTACAGTGGTTTTGTTGTTTAGCTTAGCGTTACCTGCGGCACCCAGCACCACAGTGGTGTTGTTGGGTTAGCTTAGCGTAACCTACGGTACCCAGCGCCACAGTGGTGTTGTTGGGTTAGCTAAGCGTTGCCTACGGTACCCAGCCCTACAGGTGTGTTGTTGGGCTAGCTTAGCGTTACCTGCGGCACCCAGCACCACAGTGGTGTTGTTGGGTTAGCTTAGCGTTACCTACGGTACCCAGCGCCATAGGGGTGTGGTTGGGTTAGCTTAGCATTGCCTACGGTACCCAGCCCTACAGTGGTGTTGTTGGGTTAGCTTAGCGTTACCTACGGTACTCAGCACCACAGTAGTGCTGTTGGAGGTACAAGAGGCGTTCCCAGCGTGGGCTGTGACCACTATGGAGACTGTTCGGTTCTTGATGAGGTCGTCTTTATCCAGGTAAGTCCGGTTGGTCGATAAGTCCCTCCACGACATTTCATTCACGACATGAAAGGGCGGTTCTGTCGTGCTGCAGGCCGACAAACACACGCCCGTCATTTGAGCAGCACCAAATTATAATTAGAATCGCAACCACTGGTAAGCCATGGCTGATGCCTCAAAGGACACTCACGGCTTCACTACATGACCGATTCAACACAGGCCTATGCATTTGAAAGCAAAAGTTATGAGCACTCTCTCAAACACACACATTATCACTCACTCTCTCTCTCTCTCAATCTCTCTGTCTCTCACACACACACACACACACACTATCAATAAATCTCTCACACAAACACGAATTATCACTCACTCTCTCTCTCACACACACACACACACTATCACTCACTCTCTCTCGCACACACAAACACACACAGACACTCACTCACTCTTACACACACACACACACACACACACACACACAAACAAACACTATCACTCACAATTTCTTTCACACACACACGCACACACACACACACTTTCAATGACTCTCTCTCACACACACACACACACACACACACACACACACACTAACACAAACACTTTGAAAACGCTTGTGTTTGGGGAACGTTGCTTACTTGAGTAACAGGTCATAGGTCACATGAGTAGCAGAGGAGGACCGTTCCCATTCACATGTGTATTTTTGTGAACTGGAATTATTCCTAAAACACTTCGGTTTCCCAGGGGCCTCACATCCTGGAAGTTAGAAAGAAACCTCTCAAAACACATTCTCCTTTCCAAGGTCAACACAGTTAGCTACCAAGGCTAACACGCTGTTAATTGTCACCATTGTTTTAATGAGTTTCACTGCTTACTCCGCTGAGATTTAAAACAAGGATACCAAATCTAAAAAAAAAAATGAAGGTTGCGTTGATAAATCCACTTAATCTCCTGATAGTCAAACGTAGTGGTGACAGAACCACATTCATCTGTCTGTGGTCTTATCCGTTCAAAACAGCAGTGAAAAGTGAGATCCCGTTGATAACCATGCAGCATTCAAGAAGATGTGAGGGTGGGTTCTCGCGTGATTACCTTTGCTGACCGTGGCTGCCACCACCATCACCCTCAGGGCTAACAGACACAAGAACCGCGGGCCGCTCCAGCGGGTCAGGAGACCAGGAGACGGCATGATGGGCCGCGGGAGACGGTCTGTTCACAGCAAGCCCCTGCGTTATGGCGCGTTTGTTTCACATGCCTTCCTGTATCTCATCTGACTGTGTCTGTGGTAAGGAAATGTCAAGGGGGTTTCGTACCTCAGCTTTGGTAAAAAAAAAAAACAGTTAACCACAAGTTGCGTGCGTCGGAGCGTTCACGCGTGCGTACATGCAGGCAAACAATGACAAGCGGAAAAAAAGAAAGGACTTAACATCGGCACTTTTAGTTTCAACCAACAGGTCTATGGACGGAAAATTAAAATCCTGAGCAAAACACTGTAGCTTTCGACATAATGGACTAGCCGGCTACATAATATATTGATTATGGTCGTCTTTCACGCAACGATGGGATGACTACGGAGTCCCGGAGGGGTCATAGAGGATTTATTTCAAAAGTTTAATCATGCTTCATTTGCGCTGCAGATAAGGTGTCATCCCCCTCCCGTACAAGTTTATTTGAGGCGGGAAAGATACAAAATGAGGCGGGGAAAATACAACGACGGTAACCAAAATGGCTGCCGCTGATGAAGAACAGTTGGTCGTTTACAGCGGTCCCCAACCACCGGGCCGCGGACCGAAACCAGGCCGCGGGACATTCCTAACCGGGCCGTAGGTTAACGAGCCTACGACATGACTAGAAAAAAAATATATATTTCATTCATCTATATGCAGTTGTTAGATTGCATATAACATGTTTGCATTTTTGGCAACCTCTGCGCAACATAACCCAACCACCCAGTGAATAAACAGTGCTTGTTTTCCTGGCATTTTAGGTATTATCTGAAACCTTATTCTCTTTTGGGTTCCATCTTGATTATTAGTTTGTGTAGTCCTACACTTTGTGTGTTCTCTGCTTTCCATCTTCATTTTCGAGCAAAGAAGTGTATGCAGGGTTTAAAGGAGGGTTTTTTCCTCATCTCCAACCTTTACTTCCGCGTAAATTTGCTTTATCTGCCTATCCACCGTTCAGTCGGTTCAATTTTTTTCTCTGTTCTCTCTTAAAGATCGGATGAGGTGGGCGCCAAACATATTTTCAGCTTCACAATTTGCTAAATCCACCACTGTGAATACCTGCCAGTAAAGGGTGCAGCAAGATGAGGAAGTAGAAAAACGTTTTTTTATAACCTTTAATGCAATCAAATCATCAACAGCCGCAGTCATGTAGAAAATTTCAAACAAAATACTGATGTAGGCCTAAATGCGTAGTCCTGTTTGCTTAGACTGCTCTTTCATTTTCTGCACAAAATACAACAGAATTAAAAACGAAATGTTTTTTTTTTACATTTTTCATTTCCTTTTTAGCTTGACATTTTTACATTGCATGAGTCATTGTACATTTATAGACTTTAAAATTAAAAACTGTCTCTGACATTGCTTTTATAATGTGTGTGTGTGTGTGTGTGTGTGTGTGTGTGTGTGTGTGTGTGTGTGTGTGTGTGTGTGTGTGTGTGTGTGTGTGTGTGTGTGTGTGTGTGCCACCTTTCCTTAGCTCCTTTCTGAATAGCTGCCTGTAAAGGGCTTAACGAAGATAAGGAGGAAGAAACACAAGAAGAATCGAAGTCAAACAAGCCAACACAATATGCTGTTGTGTATAAAACTCAATTACAACAACAAGTCAGAATTCAGTTTACCTAATTCACTATTTATGAGAGGATTTTTGTACTGTAATGTATCATTGCAACAGTCATTATATTTACTGTTAAATTGCATCCTGTTGTGGGACTAGTGCGTGTTTCTAAAAAAATAAATAATCTAAATATCTGCGTGTAAAGGGTGCAACAAGATAAGTAGGGCGAAACACAAGAAGAATCCAACCCAACAAGATGACTGACGAGAAATTATTCTATTATTCTAATTAGTCTATTAGAGAACCACACGACAATACAAACATGCTTACCCTTACTCTGAGTATTGAGAGGACACTGTACTCAGCTTTACCTGCCTATCCACCATTCAGTCAGTACATATGTTACTCCATTCTCTTTTAAAGATTAGATGAGGTGGGCCCCAAATTTGCTAAATCTGCCTTTGGCTAAAACAACTGAACTTGAACTGAAGTCCTCTCTGCACTATTTTGGCCTGGTTGCACGTTGATCTTGTTTGCAACCGCGGGGAAGTTCGCTTTAGCTTGGATTTTCGACGGCCATCCACTCCGGACATTCATTATGAATATTTGACTTGGAAGTAATTGCATTTGATTTCCTTAACTTGAGATGAGCAATTAGTGACGAGTAGCGTGACTTCTGGTTAACTGCGACATGCAAATCTAGAGGTTTGAAACCCCTTGACATTTCTTTGCAACCACAGTCGGTTCTAAGAAGGCATGTGAAACAAATGTACCAACAACTCATACGCTGGCTGTTAATGAACCATCTGCCCTTCTTTCAATATCCGTGAAGTCCCACCAGCTTGAGCTCGCTGCGGTATTTATGGTTGTGAGCCATGGCTGTGGTGGGGTTCTCTAGAGACAGCTCAGGAGTTGCGATGTCCCAGCCTATTAACTTCTTGAATCAGAGTCGCAAGGGAAGTTGTATGGTTAGAGATAGAACCGCAAACAGCTAGTTTTGTCACTGCTATAACTTTGAATATTTGTAGATAAGGAAGGGCTTTATAAGTACCCTTGATTTGTAAATCCTCTACAAAACACTTCAAACACTTTTTAACCTTCATTTTATTTCCTGTTTCATTGTATACTACTTAAATAAGTATAATATGTAAAGTTTCCTCGTTAAGATCTAAAAATGACTAGACCTATTTTATGCATTATGTTGAGTTGTTTGCTTAAATGATCCCATACTAAGAAGGTTCAAAACCAGAGATATTATTCAGGGTAAGTTCGATTTTGTTGCATGTCAATGGGGTTGTATGCCCTTTACCCCCAAACTCCAGGGGACAATGTGAGGGTGGACTTCTGGTCGTGTGATGTCCACAGGAGGAGTTTACATTTACGTTTAGGGCATTTAGCAGACGCTTTTATCTAAAGCGACTTACATCGGTAAATACACACAATGACACACCGACGGCAGAGTCAACCATGCAAGGCGACAGACAGCTCGTCAGGAGCAGTTGGGTCTTGCTCAGGGACACATCATCACTCAGCTAGGAGGAGCTGGGGATCGAACTAGCAACCTATAACCTACAAGACAACTGCTCTACCTCCTGAGCTAAGTCTCTGCCCATGAGTTGGAGTGAAGAGAGACCCTGTAGGAGGTCTCCGTTCATTGGCCAGTTCTGGGAGGAAAGCAACACTGGTTTTAGGACCTAGAGCCAGGAGGACATGGACGGCCAATACCGTAATAGGAACTGAAGGGATCCAGAGACTAATTTGGAGCCCTAGTGATCCAGAGTCTAATAACTCAATCCAATGCAGGAAAAGCAGGGAATGTGCCAGAACAGCTGATGACGAGCATACAAGTTGGAAGAATCTACAAACATAACAAATCTGTTAAACCTGCTTGCAAGGTTTGAAAATAATGTTAGATTAACGATAAAAGAGGGTTTCGTGTTTTACAAGTCTTTAACAGCAAGTTCTCCTACTGAGGCCATTTCTGACACATATGCGTTTCCTGAAATTCAAACAGAAATTATTGCTTCCAATGTCTGGGATGGTTGGTCCAACTGATGCAACACTGGGCCAGGACAGTGGAGTCTCCTGGCTGAAAGCTGCCGCTCCAGAACTAGCATCTGTCCCCTGCAGTGTTCACAGAAGCGCTGGCTATAAAGAAAATGCCTGAAGCTCTGAAGACTCTTCTAGATGAAGCTATCAGAGCAGTCCACTTCATCTAAAGCCGCCCCCTTGCGATGATGTTTATTTACAGTTTTATGCGGAGAGATTGGCAGTGACCATTAGCAGCTTCTGTTACACACCAAGGTCAGGTGCCTCTCGAGGGGGGGAGTGCTGATGAGACTTTCTGAATTGAATGATGAGTTGAGGGTTTTTTTTCTCAACACAAAGTTTGAAATCGCACCACACTTCTGTGATTTTGAGTGGTTGACTGAATTGGGATTCCAGGACTCAACCACTCTCTCTGAGGAAAAGCATTGACGATCTGCAATGTCCAGAATAAGAATAGAAGCGACCATGAAAACAAATGGATATGTGGGACCGGCAAACTTTGACTCGTTGGAGGAAGACATGGCTTCTTTGAGACATGTAATTGGCTGAACCAAGGAATAGGGATAGTTATATACAGGATTTCAACAGTACTTTTTCTTTCAGATACACTTTTTATCGGTTACTGTTCTTTATTGATACTATTATCGTTATAATATAACAATAATAATAATATATCATTTCGGAACAGCATTAGAATTTATTTGTAGTTTAAATATGACACGATGCAGAAACACTAATGTTTCCAACAGCAAAGTTACTACAACATCTAAAATGGAGTAAATGCAGTAACATTTATAATATAATAATATTATACCTGCTGAGCTAGGGTTAGGGTTGGGATCCCATCCCCCCTCCCACTCTACCGATTCTCAGCAACCAGCTCCTGCTTCAATTACCATTCATCATCTTATCTTAGCGAAACATCAAGGGGCACAATCTCACACAAAGGGCACAATCTACAAACTGTGTTATACGCTTTATATTATATTTCCTTGTGTACACTGCCCTGTGCCTTTTTAAAGCTTGGGCCCATAAACAATGGCTGTTACGTAGACAATGTAATCATATTGGAAAACGTGCCAGTATCCTTGTTGAGCAATTCCATTAAGTCTGTGCCATGAATCATGCTAGAGGATTACGTCACAATACTGTATACTTGAGCTGCTCAATCTTGTTCTTCAGGTTGTCTGAGACTAGCACTATCCGCTGCTTCTCTTCGGTGCAGGTCTCATTAATCGTCGTCTGTATACCAACATGGGGGGGAAAGCCATTTTTGTGTCACTTTTGCTGGGATACTTTCACGTAGCCAGTAAGTACATGCATGGATGTGTTACTTCACTTCTCTACTTAACAATATAAATATTTGATCTGTTTCTACATCCTTTACCGCACGTTTTGATGCGTACGTTTAGATCCTATCTTAAGGAAATGCATGAGTGTGATTCGTTTTTTTTTCAGGCATAGTAGAAATTGAATACATAATAGGCATAGGGAAAATGCCTATAACTCATGTTTTTTCTCTTAGCATACCTATATTCTTTAGCAACCATTATTTTCATTGGTATAAAGTTCTTAAAGGGGACCTATTATGCTTTTTCGACTTTTATGACCTATAAACGTTGTTATAATGATTGATAGTCATGTTTAACCACACACAAAAAACAATGTAGATTTTCGGGAAACTCTTCATCTCATCATCTTTCTCTGTCAACGCTCGGTTTCGTCCTTCTCTGCCCCCTCGCCCCCCTCCTGCCAACCCAACTCCGTTGTGATTGGTTACCTTCCTTGAAGCGCGCGAGCGGGCAGTTTGACCAGGCATATGGGGGCGCGGCAGGAGTGCATCTACGTAGATGATTTCCCGGAAATGTGAACAAGTGAATCGCAAACGTTGTCCCGAGCAGGGCTGGACTGACCATCTGGCATACCGGGGGTGGGCCGGCAGCCCTTTTGGGCCGACGAGGTGTAAAAAAAAAAAAAATAATAATAAAAAAAATTATCATTTCTTTTAAAAAATAATTCGGGGCCTGGCCCGGCCCGCCCCTACCGAGGGCCGAGGTCCTTTCCCTCTTGTGTGTGCGGGCTGCCTGTCAGTGTCAATCAGTCACATGATATCACATCGCTTAAAAACAATGGTGAAGAAACGTAAAGGAGGCGCGGAGAAACTCAAGAGACAAAAAAAGACAAGCCCTGGAGGCAAACGCTGCAAAATGTGGAAAAAATATCACACATGTTTGCTGCGACAGCTGGAGCTGGCCCTTCATCAGCACCGCCACCACCGACTTCTGTGGAAATTGCAGCGGCAGAGGCCGAGCAGAATGGCGGCGGCGGGGTCGAAGAGGGGAATGAATGGCGGCCGAGGCCAAGATCAGCGATAGCTGGCGGCGGCAACAGCCAGGGCTCAGGCGAGGAGATTGGGAGTCTCTTTCCGCTCAGCGGGACAGTTGCTGGACTAGTGGTAAGAAGTTGTAAATTAAGTTATGTTGCTAAAAGAAAAATGTGTAGCCAGCTTGCTTAATTATAACACAGCAAGTGTAGTTTGCAGCTAGCTGCCTGGCCTGGATTATAACATCATGGTGTACAGAGCCAGCTCAAAGTGGCTATTTTAGCTAACACCACAATTAGCCCTACTAAATATTTGCTAGCTCTTGTGTTTTCTTTGGGGAGTTAAATAGCTCTGTTGTTGGTGGACTGAAAAAGTTTAATTATTGTGCTAGTTGATCATCATTAAAGTGAGGAAGCTGCATGTTTTATTTGCCATATTAATTTATTAGGCTAAGGCCATATGGGTAAACAGCTCTTTTGGGACAAAAATAGATAAAACTTGTTTATGAGCCAGCTTTTGTGTAGCCTATGCTATAAGCTAAATAAATTTAATTTAAACAAACATGCATTCCCAGGGGAAAACAAATGATTTTTATCTATAATTTAAAAACCCAGACTGTAATTTGACCTGAACATTAAAAATGTATTAATATATTTCAAAGTTAACAGTAATTGCAGAAAATTATGTTCACTCAAATATGCAACTTAAAGTACTCACTTTCTACTTTCACAACACTTTGAGTTTTTGAGGCCTTAGGCTTTGTCTTGTAGAAACATTCAGAAGATTAGACGACCACAGAATTGTATTTAATTTTTACAAGCTGTTGAGTAATGCATCTTTTATTAGACCTGCTTTCTATACCATCATGTACTTTAGAATGCTAACATTAAGTGCACCATTACTTTTGTGAACTTTTTTTCAAATTGGTTTACTTAGTAAAACAACAATTTGTGCATTTTGCCTATATAACTATATTTGAATGCATCTTTCCACCTCTTTAACTGACAAATCCTTTTAACCTCAATCAATTGTGTGTGTCTCCTCATTAATGAAACAGGTTGAGCCACT
This sequence comes from Gadus morhua, assembly GCF_902167405.1. Lineage (NCBI taxonomy): Eukaryota > Metazoa > Chordata > Actinopteri > Gadiformes > Gadidae > Gadus > Gadus morhua. The sequence continues at coordinate 11,255,001 of NC_044059.1, forward strand.
ATCCACAGAGGAGGAGTGGGTCAAGAGATAGAGCAAGCAGGCCCGGTTCGAGAACAGAATGCCTTGGGGTGCATCTGAGATTACAGGGGGTGCACCAGTACTATACTAAAACCAGCTACCCAGCTTCAGTTCAGACTTCGCTTTTTTACACACAGGCCTTTCCTACCATAGACAAGCACTTCTGCGTAGTTCTACTCACATGTTGGGACAACAAACAATTACTGTGCTTAAAAGATGGTATCATATCATGTCTTGTGATGTGGAGAACATTTCAGCTGCAACATTAGCTTATTGATATCTTAGATAGCTTTGAATATGAGATAGGTTTTTGAGGTGTAAAAAAGAACAGAATTCTACGCAAAAAAAAAAACATGTGACTGCAATTCAAAAATAACGTTTATTTTTTATAAATTGTGGCAGGATATTTGACATAACAAATAATTGTACATTGCCACTTAAAAATAAAACTGATTTTAGCTGAACAAGGAAAGAACACTTTCAGACTTTGAACTTTGAACAAAAAGTAATCATACTCTTAAAGTTAACACGATTGTAAATAAATGCAATAAAAAGAAATATGGGTTCTTATGAACATAATACATTTAATACATGTATTGGACATCCAACGGATATCCAACGGATATATAACTGTTGCTGCCGAAGAAGTTCAACGTCACTACCGTGCGCACCATAGATGTACTATATGGGTGCGTGCATTTTGCACACGATGCCGGCCGGCGGCCAATCACAGCAGCGCTGATATAGAGCGACAACATTGCGACCTCGAGTGTGATATTGCTTTATGCAACAGTTTAGGCCTACTAGTAAAATGTACTGTTAATAATAATAATTGACAATAGATTTCGATTTGTTTATTTAATCATATAAACGAATGAAATTGCTTCCGGCAACAAAAATAGATCCCCACTGAGCGGACTGTTGCCAAGCAACATATAAACAAAACACCATACATAAATGCGGAGTGATTTTGTCAGTTTGGTGAACAGTCAGAGTGATGTTGGATGCTGATATCTCAACGGTATTTAATGGAAATTGTCACAGGTTTCATTACAATTTGTTTTGTGAGCAAGTATTTTATTATTTTTATCATATTTATAAAAAAAAAAATATTTTTTATTATTATTTTCTTTTTCAATTGAGGGTGCAAACATTTTTTTTGGGGGTGCAATGCATGCTTATGCACCCCCGTAGAACCGGGCCTGAGAGCAAGGAGCAGGGCGTTGATTTCTTTGTCCGTCCTGAGCCTTCCATTTTATAGGCATTTTTGGATCACCACCCACAACAAAATACTAGCAATCCAGTTGTGCAGAAGGTATTCAGTTGTAAAGATGGCACCAGCAGGAAGTGGCTCACATACTGCACGGAACGCCACAAATTGTTCTGTTTTGTCTGTCTGGCATTTGGGAAGAGGACTGATGCCAGCATATTCACTACTGGAATGTCAGATTGGAGACATGTACATCAGCGTACAGAGGAGCACGAAAAGAGCACTGCACACAGAACCTGTGCAGAAGCTTATTTTTTAAGGTGCTCAAACAAAATAAAAAATAAACACATTTTAATTCAATTCAATAGAACAGTCATCTTTAAGGGGCCGCGATAAATGTGTACTGGTGGGTGGTCGATTAATTGTGGTGGGCCGGTCTGGGTCCAAAATGCCAGGGCCGATTTTTTGTCCCAGTCCAGCCCTGGTCCCGAGTGTTTAGCGCTCTGCACAGCCACCCCAGACTGTCAGCAGGGAATACGTCGAAATGCATGTACGTCATTATTTGACACTTTAGTATGGTTAAACATGACTATCAATCTTTATAACAACGTTTATAGGTCATAAAAGTCGAAAAAGCATAATAGGTCCCCTTTAAGTAGCTTGTCTTGGAAAAATGGATCAGAATGATAATTCAAAATAATATGCATGATATAACATCCCAAGGCATAGAACTTCAAAAACAATACTGTATTATGCATTGTTTGTTGATGGTAGGAGGTGCTCCTACCATTAAGTAGGAGCACGTTCAAGCTAAGTGGGAAAAACATGTATGCTCACTCTTTAGAAGCATATAAATGAATTATTGTAATTATAGATTATAAATGTCAATGATCTAGTTCTGAAAAAAAATATATCGACAGAAGGTGAACCAACTTAGCATTGTTGGCATCGTAAGAGAACCCTTCAATAAGAACAAGACTATTAGTAATTACAATGCTAGATGCTTTATCGGAAAATACTCGGTATCGGCAGATACTCAAGTTCAGGAATCGATAACAGGAAGGAAAAAATGGTAATTTATTCATTACAAATTATAATGATTATGATATCAAATATAAATAAAAAAACATATTTTATTTAGAATAAAAAAATGTATTACACCACAATGGTAATAACTTTTTTCTTGTATTTTATATATTTACATTATTTTATTCTACGACTGTACGTTCCGCAGGCCCCATGACAACCGGAGGTTCCACAACATGCGGAGTTTCCACTACAACCGGAAGTTCTACTACAAACGGAGGTTCAACAACAACCAGACTATCCACAACAACCGGAGGTTCCACAAGCACCGAAGGCCCCATGACAACCGGAGGTTCCACAACAACCGCAGGCCCAACAACAACCGGAGGTTCCACTACAACCGGAGGTTCCACAACAGCCGGAGGTTTCCTAACAACCAGAGTTTCCTCTACAATTGGAGGTTCCACAACAACCGGAGGATCCACAACAACTGGAGGTTCCACAACAACCGCAGGCCCAACAACAACCGGAGGTTCCACTACAACCGGAGGTTTCCTAACAACCAAAGTTTCCTCTACAATTGGAGGTTCCATAACCACCACTGGCCCCATGACAACCGGAGGTTCAACAACAACCGGAGGTTCAACAACAACCGGAGGTTCCACAACAACCGGAGGTTCCACTATAAACGGAAGTTTCACTACAACCGGAGGTTCCACAACAACCGGAGGTTCCACAAACACCGAAGGCCCCATGACAACCGGAGGTTCCACAACAACCGGAGGTTCCACAACAACCGCAGGCCCAACAACAACCGGAGGTTCCACAACAACCGGAGGTTCCTCTACAATTGGAGGTTCCACAACCACCGCTGGCCCCATGACAACCAGAGGTTCAACAACAACCGGAGGTTCAACAACAACTGGAGGTTCAACAACAACCGGAGGTTCAACAACAACCGGAGGTTCCACAACAACCGGAGGTTCCACAACTACTGTAGGCCCAACAACAACCGGAGGTTCCACAAGCACCGAAGGTCCCATGACAACCGGAGGTTCCACAACAACCGGAGCTTCCACTACAACCGGAAGTTCCACTGCAAACGGAGGTTCTACAACAGCCGGAGGCTCCACAACAATCGGAGGTTTCGCAACCACCGCAGGCCTCATGACAACCGGAGGTTCCACAACAACCAGAGGTTCCACAACAACAGGAGGTTCCGCGACCACCGCAGGCCCGATGACAACCGGAGGTTCCACAACAACCGGAGGTTCCATAACAACCGCAGGCCAAACAACAACCGGAGGTTCCGCAACAACCGGAGGCCCCATGACAACCGGAGGTTCCATAACAGCCGGAGGTTTCCTAACAACCGCAGGCCCAACAACAACCGGAGGTTCCACAACAACCGGAGTTTCCACTATAAACGGAAGTTCCATTACAACCGGAGGTTCCACAACAACCAGAGGTTCCATAACAACCGCAGGCCAAACAACAACCGGAGGTTCCACTACAACTGGAGGTACCGCGACCACCGCAGGCCCCATGACAACCGGAGGCTCCACAACAACCGGAGGTTCCATAACAACCGCAGGCAAAACAACAACCGGAGGTTCCGCAACAGCCGGAGGCCCCATGACAACCGGAGGTTCCACAACAGCCGGAGGTTTCCTAACAACCAGAGTTTCCTCTACAATTGGAGGTTCCACAACAACCGGAGGATCCACAACAACTGGAGGTTCCACAACAACCGCAGGCCCAACAACAACCGGAAGTTCCACTACAACCGGAGGTTTCCTAACAACCAGAGTTTCCTCTACAATTGGAGGTTCCATAACCACCACTGGCCCCATGACAACCGGAGGTTCAACAACAACCGGTGGTTCAACAACAACCGGAGGTTCCACAACAACCGGAGGTTCCACTATAAACGGAAGTTTCACTACAACCGGAGGTTCCACAACAACCGGAGGTTCCACAAACACCGAAGGCCCCATGACAACCGGAGGTTCCACAACAACCGGAGGTTCCACAACAACCGCAGGCCCAACAACAACCGGAGGTTCCACAACAACCGGAGGTTCCTCTACAATTGGAGGTTCCACAACCACCGCTGGCCCCATGACAACCAGAGGTTCAACAACAACCGGAGGTTCAACAACAACCGGAGGTTCCACAACAACCGGAGGTTCCACAACTACCGTAGGCCCAACAACAACCGGAGGTTCCACAAGCACCGAAGGACCCATGACAACCGGAGGTTCCACAACAACCGGAGCTTCCACTACAACCGGAAGTTCCACTGCAAACGGAGGTTCTACAACAGCCGGAGGCTCCACAACAATCGGAGGTTTCGCAACCACCGCAGGCCTCATGACAACCGGAGGTTCCACAACAACCAGAGGTTCCACAACAACAGGAGGTTCCGCGACCACCGCAGGCCCCATGACAACCGGAGGTTCCACAACAACCGGAGGTTCCATAACAACCGCAGGCCAAACAACAACCGGAGGTTCCGCAACAACCGGAGGCCCCATGACAACCGGAGGTTCCACAACAGCCGGAGGTTACCTAACAACCGCAGGCCCAACAACAACCGGAGGTTCCACAACAACCGGAGTTTCCACTATAAACGGAAGTTCCACTACAACCGAAGGTTCCACAACAACCAGAGGTTCCATAACAACCGCAGGCCAAACAACAACCGGAGGTTCCACTACAATTGGAGGTTCCGCGACCACCGCAGGCCCCATGACAACCGGAGGTTCCACAACAACCGGAGGTTCCATAACAACCGCAGGCCAAACAACAACCGGAGGTTCCGCAACAACCGGAGGCCCCATGACAACCGGAGGTTCCACAACAGCTGGAGGTTTCCTAACAACCGCAGGCCCAACAACAACCGGAGGTTCCACAACAACCGGAGTTTCCACTATAAACGGAAGTTCCACTACAACCGGAGGTTCCACAACAACCAGAGGTTCCATAACAACCGCAGGCCAAACAACAACCGCAGGTTCCACTACAACCGGAAGTTCCACTACAACTGTAGGTTTTATGTCAACTTCAGTTCCAGCGACGACCGGTTCTCCTGGTATGTGCACGGAATCATGTTGCAAAACTGTTGCTTTCATGGTTTATCTTTTTAACCAAATCTATCCTTATTTTGACAGACAGGCATATTTTATAAAACATCTTGTAGCACCTTTAAGAAGTAGCTGGTTGTTATCAGGCCTGTTGCACCACACATCCTTCGTAAATTCATAAATGAAGATATTCCATGTTTGAATTTCTTTTCTCCTACCAGTCCTCCCAGTCAAGGCACATGTACAATTCAAGATTATCTCCTATGGAGAAGTCAGCAACGGAACCATAGCTTCACTCCTTGATCAGGTAAGACATCGGACCTCTTACTTGCCTGTGCTATTTTGTAAGATGTATTAGCAGTGGGCCATGTTCAACAGCCAATGTAATGCTTTATCTCTTTAACTGTTGCCTTATTTTTACCCATTTTCTTTCTCCTCTTAGTTCCTCAGTAGTCAGTTCCCTGCTGGAGAGGTTTACAGGCTCACGGTGAAAAGTATCGAAAGAGTGCCGTAATGAATGCAGTTAATTTCTCACACGTTTACATCAATGAGTTGCGAAAAGAAACACAACTGGACATCCAAGAAAACGTCAAAGTAAAATGTGATCTGAAACCGTATCATGCAAAAATGTTTAATAAAAATTAAATAAAAACAATGTAAAGATAAATGTTAAATAATGTAAAATTGAGGTTGTTCTGTTGGTATTTTTTTACCCAATTTACTTCTGAAAATATGAATGTTATCATATCCTTTGGTGATATATATATATATATATATATATATATATATATATATATATATATATATATATATATATATATATATATATATAATGATAGCTTATATATTAGCTTTTTGCTGGAGGATTGGTCAATGGCAGTCTTCATGGGATCTGGGGGTAGGTTTGGTTTACGACTGACGGGAGGAATGATGGAAGATGCCTAGATGGGTCAGAAACGTTTGACTTACTTCATGAATGGATATTTGGACTGTTTTGCGATGTTTCGTCTAACTGCGCAGGAGACATCAATGATGTTCATGTCCCCGAACTTGCCTTTCTTCTAAAGCCCTTTTGGCAAAAATATATACTAACCCTTTATACTTTTATTAAACTTTTTCCACGCCCTATTGATCTCCGATCCTGTTTGTAAGTGTTGTATTATATTATACAGTTCCTCCAGTTATACAGATACTAATATGTCCAGCCAATATTAATCCGAATCGTTTTTTTATCTGGGTTCTTATCCCCGGTACCATTTAGGGTCTTCCTTCGTGCACCTCAGCAGCTGCATCACCTCAACATGTCTCTTTTCCTTCTCCAACCTTCAAGTTCCTTGCAACAATGCTTACCCATATAATGTCACCATGTGGATAATCGCGATTCATTCATAAACCAAGTGACATCCAGATTGATCTTCAACAAATTGTAATATTATAACCGTTTTCCATTTTTTTGTTATCACTTAAACCGGCAACAAGGTAATTAATAAGAGACACCAAACTATTAAAACCATTTTTATATCTGAATAATGTCTTTCATTAATCTCATCATTTGTGGTCTTGGAGCAACATCTATTGACTGGCCACTAGTAACTGTGGCTGCCAAAGTACTTAGACATGCAGGTGGTGTTGTGGTGAATCACATTTACCCCTCAATTAGTCCTGGTGTCACGCCGCGTCCTGCTACGCGGTCTAACAACCCCATCTAGTGGCAACTTCACGCCACTCTCTTCACGCCACTCAGTTCGTATCGGTCCTACCAGCATTCTCTAGACCCAGTTCAGTGACCCAGTCTCTTGATAACCCTCTCCCCTCTTCCCTAGTTCTCTGTCCGTCACTCTGCCTACCTGTCGCCAAACCCCTGCCTGCCTGACTACCCGCCTGTCGCCGAATCCTTGCCTGCCTGCCTGCCTGACTACCTGCCTGTCGTCGAGTCCTTGCCTGTCTGACTGCCTGCCTGATGCTGAACCCTCGCCTGCCTGACTACCCGCCTGTCGCCGAGTCCTTGCCTTCCTGACTGACTCCCTGTTGCCGAACCCTCACCTGCCTGACTACCGCTTGCTTCGCCCCAGCTTGTCACCTACCCCGTGTCCCAATAAACCCTGTTCATAAACTGGCCAACATGGACCCAGCTGATACAGAGGCATTCCGGCAGATGATCCCCCGCCAGGGGACTCTCCTGGGTCAACACGACCAGTTCCTGCAGGAGATCACCTCCAACCTCCGTGAGTTGTCCATATCGGTACACTCCCAGCTCCCCGACACCCCGGAACCACCAGTCCCAGTCCCGGGTGCATCGGCTTCTTCCCGGGAGCCGTTCATTCCAGCTCCCGAACGCTACGAAGGGGATCCTGTCGGTCCTTTCTTCTTACATTTACATTTACATTTAGGGCATTTAGCAGACGCTTTTATCCAAAGCGACTTACAATAAGTACATTAATATATCGCTGTCGGTACAGAAAGGATGTTCATAGAACCAAGTGCAAGTACCACAATCGCTAGGTTAATCAATTCCCCGTATTACAGACATGATAGCAGCTGCTGCAGTTGCTACACAGTTAAGTGCTACAATACAATACAATACAATACACTACAATACAGTGTACAATGGTGGTCAGAAGAGGAAAGGTGGCTATGCAGAGTCGAGGTGAACTCTGAACAGGTGAGTCTTGAGTCCTTTTCGGAAGATAGTGAGCGACTCTGCGGTCCTGAGAGCGGCAGGGAGCTCGTTCCACCACTGAGGCCCCAAAACCGAGAAAAGATGTGACTTTGCTGATCGACCTTTGCTAGCTCTTAGCGATGGTGGTTCCAGTCGTCCAGCTGAGGTAGTCGAGGGGAAGGATCGAGCAGGGGTGTGTGGCTTTAGCAATGCTTGGAGGTAGGCAGGGGCAGTTCCATCGACTGCCTTGTATGCCAGTACCATCGTCTTAAATTTGATGCAAGCTACTACAGGGAGCCAGTGGAGGTCCCGGAAGAGGGGGGTCACATGGGAGAACTTTGGTAGGTTGAACACGAGGCGCGCTGCCGCATTCTGGATGCGCTGCAAAGGTTTAATCGCAGAGGCAGGAAGTCCAGCCAGGAGTGAGTTGCAGTAGTCGAGGCGGGAGATGACCAGCGATTGGACTAGAAGCTGAGCTGCTTCCCTTGTGAGGAAGGGCCGGATTCTGCGGATGTTGTAAAGTGCAAATCTGCAGGATCGGGCGACCGCAGTGATGTTTGCAGTGCAGCATAACTGGTTGTCCAATACCACACCGAGGTTTCTGGCAGTTGGAGAGGGAGATACAGTAATGTTCTCGACGGTGACCAGAAAGTCCATGTGTGGGCAGTCTTTCCCTGGGATTAGGAGAAGCTCGGTTTTGTTGAGGTTAAGCCTCAGGTGATGGGCAGTTGTCCAGGTGCTGACATCCGCCAGACATTCCGATATGCGTGTTGCAATCAGGGTTTTCTCAGATGAGGGGAAAGACAGAAATAGCTGGGCAATAGAGTGTCGTCAGCAGGGCCGTTGCACCAAATCCTGGGCCCTGCATACATGAGGTAGGCTGAATTGTTGACGGGGGGGGGGGGGGGGGGGGGGTAGAGAACAATTGTTGACGGGGTCGGGGGGGGTAGAGAACAATTGTTGACAGGGGGGGGGGGGGGAAGAGACGTGGCCGTGTGCGACTCCCTAACACTATGATTTTATTTATTTTTTTAATTGCCATGGGCCCCCCCTCTGCCTTGGGCCCTCCCACGACTGCCTCACTTTCCCCCGCAGTCCGTCGGCCCTGGTCGTCAGCATAGCAGTGATAGGAGAAGCCGTGTGATGCAATTACCGAGCCCAGAGACCTTGTATAGAGGGAGAACAGAAGAGGCCCCAGTACAGAGCCTTGAGGGACACCATTTTCGAGCGTGCAAGGTTTGGACAAGGAGCCATTCCTTGTCACTTGATAGGTGCGGTTCGTCAGGTAGGATGTGAACCAGGAAAGAGCAGATTCAGCGATTCTAAGTGCTTCTTCAGTGCTCTCTGGTGTTCGAGCTGCAGCCCCGGACCTTCCCTACCGACAAGTCACGGACCGCATTCCTGATCGACTCCTTGCGAGGTGAGTCAGGGAGTCAAACCCTCTAGCCCACTACCCTACCCCCATATTCACAGTGGAACATATATTGTACTCGTCATCACTTACATGTCTCGATGGCTCAGTTTTGTTTTCCATGCGTCGAACCAGAACCTCTGCAGAGGCAGAATCCCCCTGGCTTGGCCATGTTAGTTTGAGCTTGTGGTCGGACCACAAGGCGGCCATTTTCACCGGCTCTGGAAGCTTCACTACGGTTGTGGAGAATGAACAGAGGTTATAAAGTGAACACAGCGGTGTGTCGGCCATTGTGATCATGTAACGCCGTTCATTTGATATAAGTGTTATATATCAAAAGTGTTAAGTGCACATAATTCACACACTCATACAAACAGGCAGTGTAATTCCCGCACATTGCCACACAAGTTGCAATGCCAACACATACCCAAAAGAGAGCAGCATATAGACACATTCGGGTATCCAGGAGGCGGGACTTCAGCATCATGCTTAGCCAATCAGAGCACATAACTGAGTCCACGCCTGCCCAGTAGATAAGTCACAACACATAGCCCAGGGGGCTAGAACGCTCTAGGTAACGCATCTATCAGATGCCCTACTAAGTGTATCTCCACGTGTGCATAATACAATTCCTCTCCTTTTGCTTCATAGAGACTAGACTAAACCTTTACCAAATAAAGTGATTTAAAGCGATCCTGACTCAGCAGACTTTTTCCAAAAAGAACACAGCAGTGTTAACACTGTTGTTTATCTATGTTTATGTGCCTTGTCTTCCTACTGGTTTATTCACCAGACTGGTGAACAAAACCGAAAAAAGGCCTGGGCTGTGTAATGTCATTGTTGATCCCAGGGTAGAAGACAAAATGAACACCACACCACAAGCCCAGCCTGATGCTGCTATCCATTTGGATGGTACGCTGGTACGAACGAGCAGCTTCAGCGAGAACGTGACGTATTTCCCTTGCTCCAGCCTCCCAGTTTGCCATTTGTTTTTCTGTCGAGCCACGAGGGGAAGTAGTAGCAGGCTATTCATCATTAGCAACATAGCCTCTTTAGCAAACCAGCTTGAAAACACAACTTTACATTGAATTGCACACAAAGCAAGACCGTGCAATGCATTAATTGGTGACCGGATTAAAGCAGCAATGAAATCAAGTGTGTAAGAGGATTTAACAACGACATTAAAACCATCAACGTGGTACAAATACAAAGAAAATACATCTCAACCCACATTAACTATGGGAGCAGCCATCTTCTTTGCGAGTTGTACAGCTCTGCTCGCTCTACTTTGAAAGCGACGAGATACTACGACCAAAAGGGGGCTTGCCTCAGTGAAATGCCGCAAGAAAGCTGGGGATTTGCGACTTTACCGCTTACATCCAAATGGATAGCAGCATGACCAGGGTTCCCGCGGATCCTTAAAAAGTCTCAAATTCATAAATCTAAAAATAAGGCCTTAATTAGCATTAAATAGTCTTAAATCCATCTTTCAAAAGTCTTAAATGTTTTCATGGTAAGTAGGAATTTCTATATATAAATGAATAGCAGTAATGTCGTGCAATCACGAGAGCGGAACCAACAAAACATTTGTTTTGCGGCCGTGACTCTCAGAGCAGATGCACGTCGTTCAGGTGGTTCTGAGGCGCTAACTGGAGGTATGCAGCATACCTGGGTGTTGGGGTAGGACTATGTGGACATAGGGTCCATAGGCAATCTAACTTAATTGTTACTCAGATGAGGCCGCCTGCACTTCTCAAAAAGTCCAAGCTAAATGTACAGGGGTGCTCAGGAGTGGACTGCCATCTGGCATACCGGGCATCGTCCCGGTGGGCCGTTGACCCAATGTGGGCCGGTCCGGTCCGCTATGTGTTGTTTTTTTCTCTCTCTCTAAACTCCCTCCAATTGGGACGGCCAATGGGCTACAGAGAGCTAGCAGTGTGTTACCAGCATCGACACATATTATTGGTCTATGTTTGTCATTGTCATATTGTTCAGATGATTTAGCTAATGTAGCTAACAGCTTCTAACGTCCTAACGTTCTAATGTTCCACGCATCCAATCAATCTATAAAAATATTTAAACTTTGACGCGACATGGTGGAAAAAGTAACAGACCGGGGAACATAGAACCCTTTTTTTGAAAAAGGGTCCTATGTTCCCCGGTCGCATACATATCGGGGAACATAGGACCCTTTTTGGGAAAAGCGGGGAACATAGGACCCTTTTTAAAAAAAGGGTCCTATGTTCCCCAGTCTCATACAAAGAGGGGAACATAGGACCCGGGGAACATAGGACCCGGGGAACATAGACACGCTCCCTTTTGAGACCAAATGTCCAAAACAAAACGTCCAAAACAAAACGTTTTTACATTGAATGTGATGTGACCTAATTAACTGCATACTTGTGACAACATATTAGCCCAGAGTTGAAGGGCTGTGACTGTTGGTAGTTGTGGTTGATTTGGTTTAAATATGCCGAATTGTGATATTATGGGTTGTTATTGTTCAGATGATTTAGCTAATGTAGCTAACAGCTTCTAACGTCAGCAGTCTCTTGTTGCCATAGAGTCGGTAAACATTGACATGGACTAATGAGCTGTAAATGGAGATGCAGAATCAAGCTGTATTGTAAATGCAGATGAGATACTTTGAATTTTAGCACCAAATACAAGTAAACCTATAGGAAATAATTTGTTTAATTTGCAATATTTGCCATTGAATTTATTGTAATCTTTCAATTCATTTATTGTTCACTGAGGTGATGACTATTACATGTGGTGAGAGGAATGCAATATGGGTATGTTTAAAGGTTTATGTGAAGAAACATACTATATGTGTGATAAAATGACAATTGGTAATTCATAAATGTCTCTTTATATTCTCTGCTACCATCATCTCCTGTCAAACAGGTTTTCCTGACCTAATATAAGTTCTTCTATGATATGAGAGAGAGAGAGAGAGAGAGAGAGAGAGAGAGAGAGAGAGAGAGAGAGAGAGAGAGAGAGAGAGAGAGAGAGAGATTCGTCTTGACTTTGCGAGTTTACTATGAAACATGTTTCGTCTCAGATTGAAACAAAGGTTTATTTCCTGGTTGAAGATTTTCATATTGATGATTTTAATTTCAAACATCTGCATTTCTTTTAAGTTCAATTAAAAGTTATGCAGGTAGGTCTTAGGGCTCTTTTGAGACTTAAGTCATCCTTCATGACAGATAAATTTGTTCACTAAGTGTCACTACGTCACAAAAAGTCTACATGGCTACATATACTTGTCAATCAGTACCCAGATACTGAGTACAAGTTCTGTTTGCTGTTTCTTGCAGGTCATGAATTTGGTGAGGAGTGTAGCTGGCTGGCTGCGGACGAGGAAGTAAGGCAATATATATAAATATAGCCATAACTAGAGAATTGATATTTTTTGTTTTTATCTATAGCTGTGTGAAAAAGTCTAATATCTAATATGAGTGCATATCTGTTCAGACCTGTAATTCATGTCTTAGACTTTTTCTCGCAGCTACAGATAAAAAACATTCAATTCTCTATTTATGGAGATGACTGAGACACAGTTGAAACAAATGAGTTTCAGCTCTAATGCTGCTACTGTCTGTAATATGTTTCTATTTAGATTATTTGTCAGGATATTTTGTTATTATTGTCCGAGTCTGGTTTTAACTAATGCTGGGCTTACACCAAAAGATTTTCACATTCAAAGACTAAAAACTGCAAGAGAGAATTTAGCGTTGGATCAAGTGTGATATTTAACAAGGGTTTTGTAGATATGTAGGTATGGGGGTTTGAGATGCAGCAACCACCGGATGTCTGTTAACTTCCTGTTCAGGTTTCACACCTTTCTCACAAACTTGAAAAAAGCAACAACTGCAACAAATTAAAAGAAGGTTGCTGTCGGGCGCTTCTTCCCGAGGCACGCCGTGCTTCCACTGGAACTACAGGCTGCTGCCGCTTCAGTTGCAACCAGTGCTCAATAGTGTCGGCTCTGCGCTCTCATTCCACAATGGGCTTCAGATCACCCCTGCATCACACCAAACGTGGGCAAAGGGACCTCGGATCGCTCCAAATGAAAATATTTAAGTTTAATTCTTTCAATTTTTTAACACTGAAATATGAAGGTGAAAATTATTTGTTGAACATGTAAAGAGTTCTTTATAGGTCCATGCATTGAGCAGCTTTCATAGGAATGAATGGACTCCATTTTTTAATCCGCTGTCCTTTAATAGGTCCATGGTTTCGGCCCAGTTGAGTTTCCTTGTTCATGGGAAGGGTTGATATCGTGCTCCCACTCTACCGATAAGCAGCAACCGGCTCCAGCTTCAAGGGCCATTCATCATCTTATCTTAGCGAAACCTCAGAGGGCATAATCTCACACAAAGGGTACAATCTTTCCACCTGCAAACTGTGTTATATGCTTTATGTTTTTGAATAAACTTTGGATATTTCCGTGTGTACTCTGCCCTGTGTCACATTGTTTCCGGGCACGCTGGGCTCGCGATACCAGAGATCTCAGCCACATTAGATGACAGCTAGAAACCCTGCACAAAAAAAAAGAAGACTTTTCATGCTGCTAATTGGCACAAACAGGTCCAGACTAAAATAAAATAGTCTGGACCTTATTTACTTAATCGTTCAAAGCGATTTGTCTCAACGATACCCCGATTTTTTATCATCTAATTTGACCATAGACATCCACCACTGTATCCATCATAATGCTACAAACAATGGAATGGAACTTCAAATGAACGTCGTAGTTACCTTGTCATTAACCATCTTGGATCAGTCACCTCTTTCCTCAGGCTGGGTAGCCCCGCCCAATACATGGGGTGATGTTGTGTGGTGTGTACGATTGAGCTTGGTCTGGCAATAGCCAGTACTACTCTTTCCTAGTTTAAATGAGAAATGAGAATTGAAACTAATCTTTTCACCCTAATGGTCTCTTCCATTATATTATCTGTAAATCGTGTTTTGTGATTCTTAATCAGCAAATTAAGTAATCGAAAGACGCAATTATTTTTAAATTCGATTAGATCAATCTCTTTTATTTTTTTTGTCAGGTGTTAAGTCAAGTGCTGAAGTCCTTTATTAATATGGGGAAGACTGAGCATAATTATTAAACAGTAAATAATCAAACGTTCAATAATTCATGCATTTAATGATTAATGCATTTCAGTGAAAATTAAGATGAACAAATTCATCACTTTAATTGACCAGGAAGGCAACGAGAAGTCACACCTACACCGGTCCTTTGTACAAAAAAAGCCTACGTTGGTAGACATTCAACAGGTATCCTTACCCCGCAACAGGTAGGGCAATGGGAAACTACCGTTGTATCTCATCTGACTGACTACCGTTGTTCATCAATATGATTGTTCTTGACGTATTTGGCGTATTTAATCGGCGGATTCATGTTTAGATGAGAACGCTTATCTTACAGGCGTGGATCGATAGAAGTTGGTACGTCGGTCGACGCTCAACAGGTTTCCTATTTTCTTGTAGTCTGCGGTGTGAAGCAGAGCAACGCTGAAGCAAAGCAACGCTGAAGCAAAGCAACACTTCATGGTTTGTGGAAACACGGACACAATGTCTTTCCAATTTGGTGATCCAGCTCCCTCAACTTTTCCACGAGGATAATCCGAGGATAACTATAGTTATGTTTGTCATACAAACGGTTAGTCCAACGCATCTACTACGTTTATACAAACACAATAGTTTCCTCAGAGAGCGCTATTGTAACATTCAAGAATGTAACTATTTAAAAAATAATGATAATTAAGGGGTAACTGCATAACCTTTCTGTTTTTTCTTTAATCCAGGGACAAATAAAATACCTCATAGCCTCTAAATTTATACAGGGGCAGATTACGTTGACTCATTTTCCATATTTTCAAATGATGTGCAACAAAATAACCTTAATAATTTCCCCAATGCCAGCCAAGAGGGCACTTGTGAGTCCACACGTGTGTGGATTCAAGCTAGTCTGGCTATTGCCAGACCAAGCTCAATCGTAGATTTCACGTTGGCCTTGGGAAGCTGCCGTAATTTGCTTCAGCACAAGAGGCTTGATCAACGGGCCTAGTTCAACTCACTCTGTACACGATTGGCTGCTTTCAGTCACTTCCCTGTGGTCATTGTGTTTAACCAGCCAATAGCGCGCCAAGGGGAAAAGCCGGCTCAGTGATAGGCTCCCCAAAAAACTTATCGGAAGCAGAAAGAAATATATTGCTCTTCTTCAGGGCCTTTTGCAGGGCGAACTGAAATCGCCGGCAGAATGGGCGGGGCAACCAAGTCTAGGTTCAAGCCCCACCTGGTCTCAAATTGCAACCCTGCCTACAAGAATCCCAATAATAAATAATTGAATCGGTTGCACCTTTCAGCAATCATTCTCCCATAAGCTTCTGCCGTCAATTTTCACTGCATTAAGCGTCAGCCCCCTCCCAAACACGATGGGTTCATCAAAGACCTTGCTGGAGTAGAAGTCTATACACTCCTCCTCTTCCTCCCGCCCTTCCACCAGTACACTCTGCTCTGCCTGCGAGGAGATGTAGCTGGCGGTGTAGCCCGTGTCCTGAGAGCTGCGCACGTAGTGGGAGCTGTCTGTACTCTTGATGTAGTGGGTCTGCGACGCCGTCCCTGAATCCCAATCGGGCCGATGGACAGAGGAGGCGTCGGTGAGGCCCTCGCGGTGGCCCAAGTCTTCGACGATCTCCTTCGGATTCTCCAAGAACGTCACAATGTCTACCTCTTCGGAGGAGGAGAAGTCGCTGGGGTTCACGTTGAGATCCATCTTGCTCTTCAAGGAGTCAACAAAGGTCTGACACATAGAAATCAAAATAATGATGTGGGGTTGGATGATAAGAAGGATTGAGTACTTTTTGTTTCTGTTTCGTTTTGTTTTGTTTTCATTTGTTCTCCCCTGTAAACAAGGTAAGTTAGCAGATGCAATTTCAATGACTGTAACACACTGTCTACTGTGACAAGAACATCTATTATATGTGCTATATGTGAGAGCAAATTGCATTATATGTGCCTTGTTGTGTTGTCTTGTATTGTTTGTCTGTAAAATGAACAAAATTCTTAATAAATATATGTTTAAAAAAAAAAAGAAATGATGAGTATTCAGTGTAGGGCTACAATAATTAAATGTTATCATCCTTGCATGGAATAAGGATATAGCCTTATCGTGATACCCAGTTGTATTTTCCTACTGAATTATGATGAGAAAACATGCACTTAAAATGATACAAATATGAGTTTTTAGATATTTTAGTGAAAGGAAATCTATAAGGTTAATTATCAAAAATAAAAGTACATTGCCATCCGCTTCTATGGAATGACCCTCGATTAGACAATTAGATATTTATCAATATCGTGTACAGTTTCATGATAAAAATGTGATAATCCATTTTTTAATTCAGTGACATACCTTGTTATCTGTAAAGGCCTTTGCCCACTTGCTATTGCTGGGATCTGGTACATCATTCAGTGATATTCGAATCGTCTTCAGCCTACAGAGGAGGATACGAATTGCACAGAGACATGAGACGCTACACATGGCCCTGTCAATCTGTTGCTCTAAAAACTAGATTTACGAGGCGCCTGCAGGCGCCTTTTCTTAAAGGGGACCTATTATGCTTTTCGACTTCTATGACCTATAAACGTTGTTATAATAATTGATACTCATGTTTAACCATACACAAAAAACAATGTCGATTTTCGGGAATCTCTTCCTTTCATCCCATCACCATTTTAATATGATGTGCATGTATTTACCTGTATGTCAATTGTGGCACCCATTGCACTCCTGACCATCCCTGGAAGAAGGGATCCCCTACTATGCGTTTCTTCTCAAGATTTCTTCCTTGCTGAGTTTCTTCTTGCCCGTGGGGGCATGGGTAAAGGGGGGTGTCATAAATATTTGGCCTGTTAAGCCCTTTGAGACTGTAATGGTGATTAAGGGCTATACAAATAAAATTGAATTGAATTGAATCTGGGCGCTTTCAGCACTCTCTGTCAACGCTCTGTTTCGTCCTTCTCCGCCCCCTCGCCCCCCTCCTGCCAACCCAACTCCGTTGTGATGGTTACCTTCATTGAAGCGCGCGCGGGGGCAGATTTGACCAGGCATATGGGGGCGCGGCAGGAGTGCCTCTACGTAGATGATTTCCCGTAAATGTGAACAAGTGAATTAGCGCTCTGCACAGCCACCCCAGACTGTCAGCAGGGAATACGTCGAAATGCATGTACATCATTATTTGACACTAGTATGGTTAAACATGACTATCATGACTATCATTATAACAACGTTTATAGGTCATAAAAGTCTAAAAAGCATAATAGGTCCCCTTTAAGGGTAAGAACAAGATGCTTCTGTTGAATAGTCATCGGAGTACATTCACTACCTTTGCCATCTTGTTATCAACTTGAAGTGGCACAGCAGAAGAGCTATGCACAAGAAGGTTGCCAATAAAAGCCAATAGAGAAGGTTGGTTTCCCCTGAAAGAGTGAAAGTTAGGAAAAAGTGTAAGAACACATGCCATGACATGTAGACCCAGAGATGCAAAGAAATTGGACACATGACATGCTCGCTTAACCCTCAGATTACACCAGGGAGAGCTATGGTCAGTGCAGAACAAATCGAACCGCAAAAAAAAACGAATTGAAAGGAGTCTACTATGTAGCAACCACATGGGTCTTACGAACACACCAAACGCGTACCCCGCGTATAGACGCGTATAAAATCTGCAATTTTTCCATAGGGAACCATTGGTTTTGCGTACATGCGTTACATGCGCTAAAGCAACATTTTACCCGCGTTAGCGGCGTATGAGCTGCGTATATATACGCGCGTAGATATACGCGCGTACGCGAGGAGTTCAAAAAATTGAACTTTCAACGCTCATACGCGTGATGCTTAGCCGCGATAGCCAATCAGCGTGGAGCTCGACCCGACGTCACTGGCAGAGAGTAGTGACGCTTGCACAGAAGCATACGGCCGACATCTTTCTTTATTCTGGGTGGAAATAGTAACATAGTTACGCCATTAAATGCGTTTATGGAAACATTTTTAGCGAGAAATGTGCATTTTACTTTCATAATGTTCGCTCGGTGAATGTGAAGGATGTTTGGTTTGATAGTTATGACGAAGAGTGAACGCTCCGTTCACTTGCATGGACAGAGTCTCTGGTTGCTAAGCAACCTCAACGTCTTGGCGGACTATTTCTCTGCTGATCAACACTACGAATGCTGGAAACACACCAGACACACCATGTGAAGTTATTTAACCCGATTATTGTTATTTATATCCGAGATTATTTAATCTAACCCGATCCAAGCTCTATCATGCACCCAAACACGGCGGCGTTTGGGTTTCCTTCCTCGGACTCCTAAATCCAGCGCAGCCACAGGCGCGTAGCTGCGTACGTAGGACCATTTTTGACACAAAATGGTCAAGCAACATTTTAGCTGCGTTACGCGCGTAAATCTTACGCGGGTACGCGTTTGGTGTGTTCGTACCTTTACGGTAGATGATAAACTTGATTTTTTCACCACAGGGTCCTTCGCCTTGTTCTGTCCAGGCTGTCAACCAGACTATGTAGGTGTCCGGAGGCAGACGGCCGAAGGCGTACTGACGCTCGGATGCAGGGACGTGGTCTGCAACACACAACCACATACAACACACAATGTCACACATTACAGATGGAAGGAGTATTTCCGAAAGCGCTGTAAACAAGGTTCAAGTGACAACGATGCCATTATCCACTCTTTAAATCGGCCACATGCTGTTTTACACAATGGAGAAAGTCGGGGAAGGTCTCATTTTCTGGGGGGGGGGGGGGGGTCAACGAGCAGGTGTGCGCCTGCAGCCAGAGGGGGCGCCAAAATACCTATTCCCAACACAATGTTATGTAGTACTTCATTGATAACCGCTACGCAGCGCGATTTCTTTTTTACTGCTCGTGGCGCCCCCCATGTGACTTGGCGCCCCCCACAAATATGCCGCCCCGGGCGGCTGCCTGGTTCGCCCGTGCCTAAAACCGCCACTGGTACCACCATCGGGTGCCAAGGGGGAGAAGGTGCAAAGCGGGGTTTCGGTGGACAGACTGGCATGTGAAGAGTGAAGTGGTGAGTGTAATACGGCAGTCGCTCGGTGTGAGAGGTCAGGCCGCTATCATCTGTGCACCAGGGCTGTAACTAACAAATATTTCCATCGTCGATTAATAATGACGATTTCTCTGATGATTTATTATTTAGTCTATTAACTGACATTAATTATTGTAAATCCCATCGCAAGATTCCAGAGACAAAATGATGCCCTATACGTGCTGGGTTTATCTGACATGCAGCCGAGAAGAACTAAACTAGAACTAACGTAGAACCGTGTCGTTCGGTCCCCGTGCGTTCTACTCACACATGCGCTTGGGGTCCGTGTTGTTTCCTACGTAGACGGTGTAGTTGCGGACACAGCCTCCGCGTTGATGCCGGGGAATCTGTGTCCAGGTCAAGGTCACCTCGTGGCCCTCACCGTGCTTAGTGACCGACGGCGCACCTGTTGGCGCTGTAAACCAAAGAGCTCCTCGTTCATGTGACGCGCGTGAAAATCGAATTTAAAACCGGAGGTTGGGGCGGGACTAAGCTCTTCAAAATGTCTTTTGGGTTTGTAAAAGTGGCTAGGGTAGAGCTTAGAGTTGATATTTAAATACTTCCAAGACAAAAGCTAGCCGTAAATCACCGTGATATGAGATAACAGCGCAATGTAATTGGACAAAATACTAGTCAGTTTAACACCAGTAGGCCTACCGGCACACATACATTTCTTGGAGAGAATATCGCTGCATTAAAACAATTTATTATTCTTTTTGGTCTATATCATGATACTGAAGTAATTCAACAATAGGTTACGCAATTTGGACTTAAGAAAGCTATTTTTCCATTTTGTTGGAAAATTAACAAATTAACAAATGTCTGTAGGCTACTATATTAGCAGTTAACAAAATGTATTTGTTTATCCAAAGTGACAAGGTTTTATACCTAAGGGATGATTTACTTCTTATACAGTTTAATTTATTTAGTTTTACCAATCACAGCCTCAACTTTATGAGGTTGGTGGGGCCTGGCATAGTGGCTGCACTATGAGACTTCTGCTGGGAAGAGCGATCTTACCTCTAACTAGAGTGTTGACACCAGTAAAACTGGCCCTGCCCAAAGCGTTTTCATAGAAGACATATACCGCTCCATCATAGCACTCATATGGATCAATCTCTGCAAACAAAAGGAGATTAATTAATTCAATTATTAGGCTGAGAAAGACAAACGAGGATTCATATGTAAATGAATGAAGAACACATTTTTGCAGTGAGCATGTAAGCATTTCTCCCCTGTCACTATGACATACCTGTGATTACTGCCTGGTTCTCTGCACTGGAAAGTCGCATCCATTGGAACTTTTCAAACTGCTGGTCTTGCAGATACCACTCAACCAGATAGCCAGTGGATTGCAATGTAGGATCTGCCTTGCGCCAGTAGAGGGAGACATTGTCCTTGCTTTCCGTGAAATGCAACTCTTGAGGGGGCTGAGCTGAAGATCGGAGGAGTGGGTAGTTGTCGAGGGTATGGTTAGTTGACCATAAGTCGTAAGGGTTACACCGACTGGATCATTTTACTCCACAGTACAGTGATATCGTAGTAATTCTTAGATAATAGAAATGATGAACTAGGAAAAAGGATAAAGACAGTAAAAGCTTCATGGCAAAAAATTACTTAAAGTTAAATAATAATGATGGTTATTTACAATAATAATAATGTAAATAACCTCACCTGTTTTGAAAAGGGTGGGGACGCGGGCCGGAGGGGAGGAGCCTTTGGAGTTGTATGCGGACACCGTCACCAGGCACGTTACACAGGACTGGACTTTCAAATGTGCGTCGTTTGCGCTGACATTGTGCGTGGTGCAGCTTCTCGTGCGATTGTCATTTATATGGACTAGGTATCCCAGCACCCTCCCTCTGGCCTCTGATTCATTCAGTGACTGCAGGGACAGAAGGGGATATTTTTTTGCTGTAGGACCACACTGCAGAAAGCGTTTGCATTTGTCAATTGATGTTTGCTAAATAAACAAACATGGAGCATAACTAGTATGGCTCAGTGTTTTTCTATCCAGTGTTTCCCACTGGCTACGGGCTTCTTGCATTATGAATTGTGTAGAAAGGGGTGATGGCACTTTTGCCTTAACCACTGCATTTGTTTTTACCATTTTTTTTTACATTTGCATAAGAGTTGGTAAACTGAAACAGCCATTCTGTCTGGTTTTCAGTAGCCTCTCTTGCTATGACTAATTACTCAGGTGAGAGAGAGAGTGTGTGTGTGTGTGTGTGTGTGTGTGTGTGTGTGTGTGTGTGTGTGTGTGTGTGTGTGTGTGTGTGTGTGTGTGTGTGTGTGTGTGTGCGTGCGTGCGTGTGTCTTGATTTGTATGGGGTAATGTGGTTTGGTGTGTTCGTGTGTGTGTCTGTGTGAGTGTGAGTCACAAAAGTGATTAAGGGCTGACCTTTCATTTCTGTGGAAAATGTTAAGTACAACAACCACAACTAATGCCTTGGCTACAGCGTTGGAAATGTGTGCAAACCAACCATGTACTCTAAATCAGAACTAAAACCAAACAAACTATGCAACTATAATAATACAGCACATATGTCTAACGAGTTCTTTAGATTCAAGGTGCACAAGGCCAAGAGGTTAGAACACACTTACCTTCCAGTAGACAGTCAAGATGTTCGGTTGAGAAGTGGCCCTGGCAAACCAGATGTCCAGTTCCTTGTTGGGAGCTGCAAAACGACAACACTCTCTGTCACACTAGCTGATGTCCCACTGTGGAGATCTGACACTAGCGTATGCTAGAAATTCAGCTCCATTACTGGTGGAGTCGTTCATTTTATTTTCAACTGTTAGCTGCTGGTTGCTACCTTTTACCTGAAAGGTTATCGTTACAGACAACATGGTTTATTCCTACATAAACTTTGAGCATTTAAGACTTGAGAGGTAGTGAATGATGGTTTACCCGTACACAGAATTAAGCATGTGTGTTTGACTTGCTGAAATTTTTACCTTTAAGTTTGTGCACTGCATTTGAAATAAGTGGGAGTACTATGTAATATATTTAGAGAAAAGGTAGCCTTTGAGCAGTTGTGCTTGTTATAAAGACTACAAAAAAATATTTCTAATTAATTAACAACGAGAAATCCTAACAACATCCAAATCCCCTCAAGGGAAACTTTTGTAAAATATGAAGCCATATCTGCTCAAACACATTTGGTTAAAATACAAACAAGCACAAACAAACACCTGCCAGACTGAACAATTAGTCCTCTGAAATAGAGTGACTCTAGTGTGCTGTACTTAACAGTGGAATTACAAAGATATATATAATGCAGTCTGAAAAGGTCCCAAGAATGCACGACCATGAAATGGAAGTGAAACTACCCAAAGATACTAAGTGTGGGTCTCCAGCCATGCCAAGCCACAGCGGCAGGCTATCACTTGCCTTCCCCCTGAGTCCTGTTGTGGACCGGTCTGCTCCAGTCGCTCCAGAGTCCACTGTTCAGCTTGGCTCTGACTCTGAAGCAGTAATGCCTGGATGGCTCTAGAGAATGGACGGAGGGCAGCTCAGATGAGCTGTTCTGCCAGTCCTGAAGACAACCAAACAACAAACACAATGTTATTCACTGCTGGGCTTAACTGTCGGCTTAGTCGTGTTTAAAAAATAATGGTGAAAATAAATGCAAGGCTAAGAGGGAGTACACGCTTCAGTCACAATGACAGTACAGTTGACGTAACAATACAATTAATCCCTACTGTTATACTTACTGTCATGGTCTAAGAAATATGAATAAGCAAGAGTTGAGGACTCCTATATTAGTTTTGCTTCAATTGCTTCAACAGAGATGTGTGGCATATACATTGAATACATTATGATAAGGAGTCTGATATACATCACTGCAAGGTCTCTTGCAAGTGTGTTCATTCGCATCATAACGTTTAGGGCTTTTACATCAAAGCGTCACAATTCAATGACTCCATTTTTGGTCATTGTTTGATAATCAATCATGAGATGATTGATCATTATGGGGAGACACAGGTTACAGTATATTTATATTTATTTAGGGTTTGACAGTACTGCAACTCTCTTGAGTCTTCTCTCCCAAGAATCGCCAACTAAAAAGAAACCAATGATGCATTCTTATGTACTAACAAGCCCTATAACAAACATTGTATCTTACTGAGTCTGGATGTGGTATACATTCCTCCTCTGCGACCATCCGATCCGCAACATCCCTGTACTGGACCTGTAGGTGGGGCTTCAGGGAGTGGCGCCAGGTAATGTTACAGGACCTCGAGGAGCACTCCACTAGGTTCAAAACGGGAGGCAAGGGCTTCACTGAAGGAATAACAAACAAAAAACAGAGCTAATCTCAGATGGGGACAGACCACTAGCCAATATAATGAATCAGATCAAATATCCACCCTGACGGGTAAGATAAACAACCATACGACTACACAAATAAACTCTGGGTGTAACTGTGATTCCCCCCGATACTAAAAAAGACCGTAATCTTAAGTGATCTTGTTTCTTTTTAGCTGATTAGTTGTAGGATTAAGCAATTCACTCGAAAAGTGAAATCCTGTGACCCCAATGCGGTTTTGGAAATTGACTCATCCACTCGTATATCCGCTACTAGCTTTGTCAAAACAGTCAATGAACATGAAACCCATTGCAAACACTCCGTCTCTCATATGGTTTGAAGAGGGTGATGAGTGGGTGTCCCGTTGCTTCCATACCGATGTCGCTGAGAGTGAAGTTATAGGTTTCAGACCCTGTCCGCCCCAGCTTATTGCAGGCCAGGACTTCCACGGAAATCATCTGGACGGAACTGTTAACCGACCAGCGAGCCCTGAACGACCCAGGGCCCTCACTGGACCCTTTGAGAACCATGGGGACGCCCGTGGGTATTTTGGACAGAGACGTCACCCTGTGACACATGAGGGGAAGATCAGTTAAGTGAATACACTAGGGCGGCTTGTCCGATGCAAGTGTAAATACGAGAAGTTAATGCCGTTTAAGTACCCTCATTGAACATTTTTCAGCCAGTTTTCTATACTGATTATTAACTGATTATCGCAACCGGAAAACCACATGATACAAGTGTGCCTTTTCACTGTTGAGCAGCTGATTGGGTTGAGGCATTATTTCACCGTAGGGTAGATGTAGTGGGTAGATAGGTGTCCGTCAGACTTTTCCATCTACACTCCACAAAACCATGTTGTACTTCAGTATAACTCTTTATGCACGTCGGGGCTCCATGTTTGCCTGGTGGATCTACAGCAAAGCCCAAAAACATGGAGAAATCCAAAACCAGTTAGATTCAATAAAAGGGCAAAAGAAACACGTTTCTCAACAGGGTGTGGACATTGGGAAAAAATGTAATGTGTTATTACATAGGCCTATACGTTCCTAAAAATCGATTTTTGTGTTCGGATAAAAGCAAAATGGACTTCCATAAAATATCACAAAACGAAACTCGACAATGTTGTATGACTGTGTCATGTGTGTCAATAAAGTATCAAATCCACCAAGAACAATAACATGGCAGTAATTTCAACTGCCAGCAAGCAACAGCTGTTGGGGAATTGGCCTGCTAAAGATATTTTCAAATACTATACTTACATCCTGCAACAATATCGATTCCACAGAATTTCGAGGTGCGGCCAGGCTTGCAATGGCAGGTATACGTTGCACTGTTAGTGTACTGTACCCGGTCAATGTACACAGTGGACGAATTCAGATGGTGTTGCACAGCCATCGCAGCCGGCTGTTGCACAGCCATCACAGCCATCTCGCAGGTGAATGGAAATGTGCAGAAAATCCGAAAACTGGAGTTTCGTTCCACCACTTCTCCAGCACTGGACCAGATCTTGCATGTTTTTTCAGAGCCTGGAAACAGAGCACAGGTCGACATGTTCAGCTTCACCTGCTGATGCCAGTTATCCCATTAGCAAATTATGTTGGTCTGAGTTCTAACAACAATTGTAGGAGATATCATGTTCATAATAATACAACTGGACGGATTGACAGCTATTAGAGAGCTGTAGTACAAAAGCGAAATGCTGCATGTTTAACAAAGATTCATGGCGAGGCTTTTACTGTGTTCCAATTCTTTCCATGTGAAAGGTGTAACTTTGACTCAACGTGGGAATTTTTAGATCCAAAAAAGTAAAATGTAGGGCGGCCTATACATGAATTAAAAATCTGTCTAAACGCTATGACAATCTGGATCTCACATGTAGACCAATATACAGCCAGCGCTGTGACTACAGTGCGACAGCACCATGCTGGGAATGTTGGAGTGATTCGTTGACCTGCGACGTTGATCCGCTTCAGCGGTTCCCCAATGACTACATCAGCAAGTTAACAAAAAGAAAGCCTAGCTGACTAAGTCAAATAAAAATCACCCTTCATTAAATCATTTAAGTGCCATGGCAAGAAAAAGAAAAATAAGACACAAGGGCATATATATATTGATGTTGAACAAACAGCAACATCACACCAATGATACGACACCAATCATTGCCAAACAGTAATAAAGTCTGACGCCAACTATTGTGCCTATAACATCAAATGATGTAACCTATAATTATCTATAATCCTACACTTAAAAGGAAATAATCAGCATTTTAGAGATCGGTTAAATCAGCCAGAATATACACATGTACAAATAAGTACAAAGTTAACACTTGCCAAGCCATTCGCTTACCCCTTGGAGCGTGTCATGTCTTGCCTGTTTGGCCGTGAGAACCGTGGGAATCTTTTTTCTTCTTTTTTGGATTCTTCTACCATCCCCTAGTGGTAGGAGCCCAGCACTGAAGCCGGTATGAAACTAGAGCTGTGATTCTTAAATGATGTCTAAATTCCGTTTAGATATTATTGAAGATACAAGTGTGTGGATTTGTTAAATGGTTTGAACAAAGATAAATGGTTTAAAATAGATTTTAGTTAAGAACTGGTTCTTCAACTGTTCCATTGACTCCCATGTTAAAAAAAGATGGTATTTTAGTAGGATATCTTAAAAAGTATAAAATATAAAAAAATCTGAAAAGAAACGTGCGATTCCAAGCTATTCTGAATATTTTAAAATTGTAATGGAGCCTCTAGGTGAAAATTTGAGGAAGGAGATAGGTCCAAAAGTTTGTAGAGAATAATAAAGAGGAAAGAAAGAAATTTAGAGCAGCACTCATTTAATGAAAAAATCTGCAACCAGGAAATAAAGTTGAGACATCATCCCCTGAGAAGGTATTGATATCATCCACTGTAGACACATATGAAATCAACCACTGTAGACATTAAATAATCCACTTTAGAGAAGATTATGCCATCCTCCACTGCAGATAATGACTATCCAACTGCAGGCTTGAAGTCATCCCCTGAGGCGTATATGACATCATTCACTGCCACTGTCACTGTACAGTAGTCCCTTTAAGGCCACCCGACCCTTAAAGAGACTACGTGAATGAAAAAAGTGACATTCCGTGACTCTCGGTTGCATTTCCTATGGTCTGATTCATCGTATATTTGAACCTGGCTGGTTTTGCCGAGAAAAGGAAGGAAGTGATGACCAAGTGCAGAAAATGGCAAAAAATATCTGCTATTTCGAACCTTAATTTGTGCAACTTTATTTAACTAACATTCGTTGATAATTCATTATTGTCTCAACCCATGGAACTCCCACTCCAGTGCTCTGAATGCACAAGCTCGAGCAGGCTACAGTTTCATTTACTGCCCGAAGGGGCCAGTAAGGGGAAGGAATTCTGAATCTTGCACAATGTACGTTTTTGTGTCTCAGGACAATGTTTTATCATGTGAAATAAATTGTAGTAAAAGTGTATAAAGATGGCCCTTATTAGTGTTACATCTGTTCATTGTGCTCTTTTGGTAAAGTGGAGAGGAGAGAATTCTAAAAAGTTTGTTAAATTAACTACATTAAATCAAATAAAAATGAGTCTAGATTTTAGACTGTGACATACGTATAGACGTGCACTGCATATAGTATATACATATAGTTTCACTGTTTCCTCTGAGATTTAAAACAACTTAAAGATGGATACAACATATAACAAAATAATGCAGTTGAAGCAGAATAGAAAAATAGGTAAGACGGCTTGTTTGGCATAATAATGATTCATGCGTTGATAAATCCACTTCAGCTCCTGATAGTCAAACGTAGTGGTGACAAAACCACATTCATCTGTCTGTGGTCTTATCCGTTCAAAACAGCAGTGAAAAGTGAGATCCCGTTGATAACCATGCAGCATTCAAGAAGATGTGAGGGTGGGTTCTCGCGTGATTACCTTTGCTGACCGTGGCTGCCACCACCATCACCCTCACGGCTAACAGACACAAGAACCGCGGGCCGCTCCAGCGGGTCAGGAGACCAGGAGACGGCATGATGGGCCGCGGGAGGCGGTCTGTTCACAGCAAGCCCCTGCGTTATGGCGCGTTTGTTTCACATGCCTTCCTGTATCTCATCTGACTGTGTCTGTCTGTCAAGGAAATGTCAAGGGGGTTTTGTAGCTCAGCTTTGGTAAAAAAAAAAACAACAACTGTTAACCACAAGGTACGTGTGTCATACCTTGTGGTTCTCCTGCATGTAGCATGCACGCAAACAATGACAACCGGAAAAAAGAAAAAGGGATTCATCATCGCCACTTTCGGTTTCAACAAACAGGTCTATGGAAGGCTAATTCAAATCCTGAACAAAACACTGTAGCTTGTGTACTTGTTGTGTACTTTAATTATCCCAATTCTAACAAGGTTCAAACCCAGAGATATTATTCAGGGTCATTTGGATTTTGGTGGCACTTTGATGGTGGACTTCTGGTTGTGTGGTGATGTCCACAGGAGGAGTTGGCGCGAAGAGAAACCATGGAAGAGGTCTCCGTCCACCAACTGGTTTTGGGAGGAGAGCACCACTGGTTTGAGGATCTAGAGGAGGACATGGAAGACGCCAATACCATAAAAGGAACTGATGAAGACCAGACGCAGAAGGGATCCAGAGACTAATTTCAGGGCCCTGGTGATGAAGATTGTAATAACTCAGTCCAATGCAGGGAAAGCAGAGAATGTGCCAGAACAGCTGATAACAAGCATACTAGAGAGACATTTTTATTACATCCAGTTGGATGACTCGACAAACATAACAAATCTGTCAAACCTGCTTGGAAGGTGTGAAAACAATGTTAGGTTAACGATAAAAGAGGGGTTCGTGTTTTGCAAGTCTTTAACAGTTCTCCTACTGAGGCCATTTCTGACATAAACGCAACATTTAAGTGGCTGAACCGAGGGATGGGGATGGGTAGGTATCATGTCTAGGATTTCATCAGTACTTTTTTATTGGTTACCGGACTTTATCGATGATATTATAGTTCTAATATAATAATAATAATAATGATATTATATCATTTCCAAAGAGGATTAGAATTTTTTTGTAGTTTAAATATAATGAAATGATGCAGAAACAGTTGTTACCCCCCCCCCCCCCCTTCAGCTCATGTCTACTTTCGGCCCAGTTTAATTTCCTTGTTCACGGGAAGGGTTGATATCATGCTCCCACTCTACCGATAAGCAGCAACCGGCTCCAGCTTCAAGGTACTTAATCATCTTATCTTAGCAAAACCTTAAAGGGCATGAACTCACACAAATGGCACAATCTTTTCACCTAGTGTGTTATATGCTTTATGTTTCTCGATAAACTTTGTACATTTCCGTGTGTTTTTTGCCCTGTGTCACATTGATTCCGGGCACACTTGGCTTGTGATACCGGCGATCTCAGCCACATTAGGTTCACACTTCAGGTTGTCTGAGACTAGCACTATCCACTGCTTCTCTTTGGCGCAGGTCTCATTAATCGTTGCCTGTATACCAACATGGGGGGGAAAGCCATTTTTGTTTTACTTTTGCTTGGATACTTCCACATAGCCAGTGGTCAAAGTAAGTATATGCAGGGATGCGTTACTTCTCTTCCTTAAATAACAATATAAATATATGATCTGTTTCTACATCCTTTACCGCACGTTTTGATATGTACGTTTAGATCCTATCTTAAGGAAATGCAGGAGTGTGATTTGGTTTATTTTCAGACATAGTAGAAATTGCACAAAAATAGGCATGAACCGACATCTTACAACTTAGCATTGTTGGCATTGTAAGAGAACCCTTCAATAAGAACAAGGGCAATTAGTACTTACAATGCTAGGTGCTGTATCGGAATATACTCGCATTGGCCGATCCTCAAGTTCAGGAATCTATATAAGGAAGGGAAAAAAAATTATTAAACACAATGGTAATGCCTTTTTTCTATTTCTATTTCTATTTTATATATTTACATTGTTTTATTATTATATTCGATTCCACAACCGTAGCTTCCACTACAACCGGAGGTTCCACAACAACAGGAGGTTCCACTACAACCAGAGGTTCCACTACAATCATGCGTTCCACTACAACTGGAGGTTCCACAACAACAAAAGTTTCCACACCAAACGGAGGTTCCACAACAACCGGCGGTTCCACAACTATTGGAGGTTCAACTTCAACCAGGGGGTCCACAACCGTAGGCTCCAGAACAACCGGAGGTTACACATCAACCGGAAGATCCATAACCGGAGGTTCCACTTCAACCGGGGGGTCCACAACCAGAGGTTCCACAACAATCGTTCGTTCCACTACAACCGGGGATTCCGCGACAACCAAAGTTTCCATACCAAACGAAGGTTCCAAAACAACCCGAGGTTCCACCTCAACCAGGGGGTCCACAACCGGAGGTTCCACTACAACCAGAGGTTCCCCAACAACCGGGGGGTCTACAACAACTGGGGGGTCCACAACAACCGGAGGTTCTACAACAATGGGGGGTTCCACAACAATCGTACGTCCCACTACAACCGGAGGTTCCTCAACCAGTGGGGGTTCCACTACAACCGGAGATTCTCATACAACCGGAGGTTCCGCTACAATTGTACATTCCACTACAAACGGAGGTTCCATAACAACCGGAGGTTCCACACCAAACGGAGGTTCGACTTCAACCAAGGGCTCCACATCCAAAGGTTCCACCACAACCGGAGGGTCCACAACAACCGGAGGTTCCACAACAACCGGAGGTTCCAAAACAACCGGGGGGTCCACAACTGGGATTTCAACTTCAACCGGGGGGTCCACAACCGGAGGCTCCACAACAACTGGAGGTTCCACTACAACCAGAAGTTCCATGACAACCGGAGGTTCCACAACAACCAGAAGTTCCACAAGAATCGTACGTACCACTGCAACCGGAGGTTCCACTACAACCGGAGGATCCACAACAACTGGAGGTTCTACAATAGTCGTACAGTCGAATACAACCGCTGGTTCCACAACAATCGTACGTTCCACTACAACCGGAGGATCCACAACAACCAAAGCTTCCACGCCAAACGCAGGTTTCACAACAACCGGTGGTTCCACAACAGCCAAAGTTTCCGTAGCAAATGAAGGTTCCACAACAACCGGAGGTTCCACTTCAACCGGGGGGTCCACAACCGTTGGTTCCAAAACCAGAGGTTCCACTACAACCGGAGGTTCCACAACAACCAGAGGTTCCAAAACAACCATAGGTTCCACAACAACCGGGGGGTCCACGACCGGGGTTTCAACTTCAACCTGGGGGTCCACAACCAGAGGCTCCACAACAACTGGAGGTTCCACTTCAACCGGGGGGTCCACAACCAGAGGGTCCACGACTACCCGAGGTTCCACTTCAACCGGGGGGTCCTCGACCGGAGGTTCCACTACAACTGGCGGTTCGACAACAAGCATACGTTCCCTTACAACCGGAGGTTCCACGACAACTGGAGGTTCCACAACAACCGGAAGTTCCACAACAACCAGAGGTTCTACAACAACCGGGGGGTCCACAACAATCGAACGTCCCTCTACAACCGGAGGTTCCTCAACAACTGGTGGTTCCACTACAACCGGAGAATCTGCTACAATCGTAAATTCCACTAAAACCGGAGGTTCCACTAGAACCGGTGGTTCCACTACAAGCGGAGGTCCCACTGCAACCGGAGGTTCCACAACAACTGGTGGTTCCACTACAACCGGAGAATCTCATACAACCGGAGGTTCCCCTACAATCGTACATTCCACTACAACCGGAGGTTCCATAACAACCAAAGTTTCCACACCAAACGGAGGCTCCACAACAACTGGAGGTTCCACTTCAACCGGGGGGTCCACAACCGGAGGTTACAAAACCGGAGGTTCCACAACAACCGGAGGTTCCCCAACAACCGGGGGGTCCACAACAACCGGAGGTTCCATAACAACCGGAGGTTCCACAACAATCGTACGTCCCACTACAACCGGACGTTCCTCAACAACCGGTGGTTCCACTACAACCAGAGAATCTCATACAACCAGAGGTTCTGCTACAATCATACGTTCCCTTACAACCGGAGGTTCAACGACGACTGGAGGTTCCACAACAACCGGAGGTTCTACAACAACCGGAAGTTCCACAACAACCAGAGGTTCTACAACAACCGGAGGTTCCCCAACAACCGGGGGGTCCACAACAATCATACGTCCCAATACAACCGGATGTTCCTCAACAACTGGTAGTTCCACTACAACCGGAGAATCTCATACAACCGGAGGTTCCGCTACAATTGTAAATTCCACTACAACAGGAGGTTCCACTACAACCGGTGGTTCCACTACAAGCGGAGGTTCCACAACAACTGGAGAATCTCATACAACCGGAGGTTCCGCTACAATCGTACATTCCACTACAACCGGAGGTTCCTTAACAACCAAAGTTTCCACAACAACCGGAGGCTCCACAACAACTGGAGATTCCACTTCAACCGGGGGGTCCACAACCGGAGGTTACAAAACCGGAGGTTCCACAACAACCGGAGGGTCCACAACAACCGGAGGTTCCTCAACAACCGGGGGGTCCACAACAACCAGAGTTTCCGCAACAAACGCACGTCCCACTACAACCGGAGGTTCCTCAACAACCGGTGGTTCCACTACAATCGGAGAATCTCATACAACCGGATGTTCCATCACAACCGGGGGGTCCACAACAACCGGAGGTTCCAAAACAACCGGGGGGTCCACAACAACCGGAGTTTCCGCAACAAACGTACGTCCCACCGGTTTCTCAACAACCGGTGGTTCCACTACAATCGGAGAATCTCATACAACCGGAGGTTCTACTACAATCGTACATTCCACTACAACCGGAGGTTCCACAACAACCGGAGGTTCCACTACGACCGGGGGGTCCACCACTGGGGGTTCCACTTCAACCAAGGGTCCCACAACCAAAGGTTCCATCACAACCGGGGGCTCCACAACAACCGGAGGTTCTACAACAACCGGAGGTTCCACTACAACCGGAGGTTCCTCAACAACTGGTGGTTCCACTACAACCGGAGAATCTCATACAACCGGAGGTTCCGCTACAATCGTACATTCCACTACAACCGGAGGCTCCACAACAACTGGAGGTTCCATTTCAACCGGTGGGTCCTCAACCAGAAGTCCCACTACAACCGGAGGTTCGACAACAATCGTATGTTCGACTACAACCGGAGGATCCACAACAATCAAAGTTTCCACACCAAACACAGGTTCCACAACAACCGGAGGTTCCACAACAGCCAAAGTTTCAGCAGCAAATGAAGGTTCCACAACAACCGGAGGTTCCACTTCAACTGGGGGGTCCACAACCGGAGGTTCCACTACAACTGGGGGGTCCACAACAACTGGAGGTTCAACTTCAACCGGGGGGTCAACAACCGGAGTTTCCACCACAACTGGGGGGTCCACAACCAGAAGTCCCACTACAACCGGAGGTTCCACAACAATCGTATGTTCGACTACAACCGGAGGATCCACAACAATCAAAGTTTCCACACCAAACACAGGTTCCACAACAACCGGAGGTTCCACAACAGCCAAAGTTTCAGCAGCAAATGAAGGTTCCACAACAACCGGAGGTTCCACTTCAACCGGGGGGTCCACAACCGGAGGTTCCACTACAACTGGGGGGTCCACAACAACTGGAGGTTCAACTTCAACCGGGGGGTCAACAACCGGAGTTTCCACCACAACTGGGGGGTCCACAACCAGAAGTCCCACTACAACCGGAGGTTCCACAACAATCGTATGTTCGACTACAACCGGAGGATCCACAACAATCAAAGTTTCCACACCAAACACAGGTTCCACAACAACCGGAGGTTCCACAACAGCCAAAGTTTCAGCAGCAAATGAAGGTTCCACAACAACCGGAGGTTCCACTTCAACCGGGGGGTCCACAACCGGAGGTTCCACTACAACTGGGGGGTCCACAACAACTGGAGGTTCAACTTCAACCGGGGGGTCAACAACCGGAGTTTCCACCACAACTGGGGGGTCCACAACAACCGGAGGTTCCACAACAACCGGAGGTTCCACAACAACCGGGGGGTCCACAACCGGGGTTTCAACTTCAACCTGGGGGTCCACAACCACAGGTTCCACCACAACTGGGGGGTCCACAACAACCGGAGGTTCCACAACAACCGGAGGTTCCACAACAACCGGGGGGTCCACAACCGGGGTTTCAACTTCAACCTGGGGGTCCACAACCGGAGGCTCCACAACAACTGGAGGTTCCACTTCAACCGGGGGGTCCACAACCAGAAGGTCCACGACTATCCGAGGTTTCACTTCAACCGGGGGGTCCTCAACCGGAGGTTCCACTACAACCGGAGGTCCCACAACAATCATACGTTCCCTTACAACCGGAGGTTCCACGACAACCGGAGGTTCCACAACTGGGGGTTCCACTTCAACTAAGGGTCCCACAACCAAAGGTTCCATCACAACCGGGGGGTCCACAACAACCGGAGGTTCTACAACAACCGGAGGTTCCACAACAACCGGAGGTTCCACAACAACCGGAGGTTCCACAACAATCGTATGTCCCACTACAACCGGAGGTTCCTCAACAACTGGTGGTTCCACTACAACCGGAGAATCTCATACAACCGGAGGTTCCGCTACAATCGTACATTCCACTACAACCGGAGGTTCCACAACAACTGGAGGTTCCACTTCAACCAAGGGTTCCACAACCAAAGGTTCCATCACTACTGGGGGGTCCACAACAACCGGGGGGTCCACAACAACCGGGGGGTCCACAACCAGGGTTTCACCTTCAACTGGGGGGTCCACAACCGGAGGCTCCACAACAACTGGAGGTTCCATTTCAACCGGGGTGTCCACAACCGGAGGTTCCACTACAACTGGGGGGTCCACAACAACTGGAGGTTCAACTTCAACCAGGGGGTCAACGACCGGAGTTTCCACAACAACTGGAGGTTCCACTTCAACCGGAGGTTCAACAACAACTGGGGGGTCCACAACAACTGGAGGTTCCACTTCAACCGGGGGGTCCACAACCAGAGGTTCCACTACGACCGGAGGTTCCACAACAACTGCAGTTCCAACGACGACGTATGGTGTGTGCACAGAAACATGTTGCAAAACTGTTGCTTGCATCATTTATTTTTTAAACAAATCTATCCTTTTTATGACAGAAAGGCACATTGAATAAAACATTGTGTTGCTCCTTTAAGAATTAGCTGGTTGTTGTCAGGCCTGTTGCACAACATTTCGTCCGTAAATTCATAACTGAAGATACTCCATTTTTTAATTTCTTGCACCTGCATTTGTCCTCCCAGTCAAGGCGTTCTTTCAAGTCAAG
The DNA here is from genome assembly GCF_902167405.1 of Gadus morhua. Taxonomy (NCBI): domain Eukaryota; kingdom Metazoa; phylum Chordata; class Actinopteri; order Gadiformes; family Gadidae; genus Gadus; species Gadus morhua. Next base: position 11,290,264 of record NC_044059.1, read on the forward strand.
ATGATCTCCTGTGGGGAAGTCAGCAATGGAACCATAGCTACACTCCTTGATCAGGTAAGACATCGGATCTCTTACTTGCCTGAACTATTTTGTAAGATGTATTAGCAGTGGCCCCCTTTCGACAGCCGGTGTTATGCTTTTTGTCTTTAACTGATGCCTTAATTTGACCCATTTTCTTTCACCTCTTAGGTGCTCAACAGTCGGTTCCCTCCCGGAACGTTTCACATGCTGACGGTGAAAATCAACCAAAGACTGGCCGTCTAGTTATGGAAATTCGACTTATTGCTTTTATTAGTGTTGAATAGAAACACAACTGGACATCAAAGAAAACATCATTGTAAAATGCTATATGAAAATGTATCATACAAGAGAAAGCAATGATTTAAAAATATTTAATTTAAAAAAAGTAAATACAATGTATATGATAAATGTTAAATAATGCAAAATGCTAAATAATATTTAACTCTACGCTGGAAGAGGTTGGTGTGTTTTTTTTAAACTATTTTACATCTAAAAATATCAATGTTATCATGTCCCTTGCATAAAATAGCATTATGATAGCTTTTGTTGAGTTCTTTCTGGAAGATTGGTCCTCTCTGGAAGTCTGCATTGGATCTGGCGGTTGGTTGGCTGACGAATGCCGTTAGGACTGTTGGAAGATGGGTGAGTAACGTTTGCTTTTTGGTGCGTTCATATCGCTGGAAATTATGGAGAAAAAACATTTTTGCGACGGATCCACAACGACACCTCCTGACGCTGTTATGATTCTACTTCCGTTCAACAACTTTTGATAAAAATTTTGATAAAAAAGTTGCCTAGTTGGTGACGTATGGTTTACTAGTGACGCGCACGAACATGGCAGAACATGAACGTTCTATTTCATCCTTACTGACCGCCAGAGGCGGTGCATTAAGCACTGGATTTATCCGTCTCGCGCATGCGCAGTTCGAGTACCTATACCAACAAGGTCACATGTGACCCTCGTGACACCGGATTGGCTATATAGCCCGGTGTCGACAGAGGATCTGTTCCTTTCATCTTCTCGCAAAGACGCATGTTGTAGTACCGCTTGCGGATAGCGTATTCGCTTTTTGAAAAGGATCGCGCTCCAGACTGTGTGCAGCCTCGCGACCAAGGGTCGGAGCAACGGGTGAACTCGTCCTCCAGGGGCTGTTGGTCTGTACAGCGCTGAAGTAGAAGCTTCCAAGGTTTTGTTTAGTTTCAGTCACTTACCGGTGAAGGCAGCGCTCTCGCGTCCTCTCCCGGCAACACTGCTGGGGTTATTTTCACTACTGGGATTAATTTCGCTACTGATAGCTCCCTTATAGAAACAGCTCGGCTGTGTTCTGGGTTACCAAATTTATTTGGTAAAAGGTTTTTCCAGTCAGTCACTTACCGGTGAAGGCAGCGTTCTCGCGTCCTCTCCCTGTAACACTGTTGTTTATTTCTTTCGGTCACTTACCGGTGAAGGCAGCGCTCTCGCGCCCTCTCCCTGTAACACTGTTGGGGTTTATTTTTTAGTCACTTACCGGTGAAGGCAGCGCTCTCGCGCCCTCTCCCTGTAACACTTGTTTGTTTCTTTTCAGTCACTTACCGGTGAAGACAGCGCTCTCGCGTCCTCTCCCGAGAACACTGCTGTATATTTGAGTGTGTAATTATTTTTCCAGTCACTTGCTGGTGAAGACTGCGCTCTCGCGTCCTCTCCCGGTAACACTTTCTTGGCTCTTCTTGAATTAGTAGCTCTCTGGTGAAGGCAGTGCTCCCTCTCCCAGTGTTCTGCTGATGGCTCATGTGTGTGGCGCCTGTGTGGCCCTCCTTGAGCCTGACGATGGCCATGATCGCTGCCCCTCTTGCCTCGGCTTCGAGCATTTGAGGGAGGGCCTTACCGAGAGGGCCTGTATGAACTGCGGCTCCATGCCCTTGGCACTCAGGCTGGCTAGGCTCGCAGCGGTGGAACATCCGGCAGCTGTCGACCTACCATCAATGGCGCCACTTCCTCCTGCTCAGCCCGGCCATTCTTGGCGTCGGGGTAGAGCAGGCCCCCCCCCCAGGAAAAGGGCTAGGGACGAGCTAGCATCCAAGGTGGATCGCTTGTCGTCCGATATGGAGAGGATACAGGAACTCCTCCTGACCCTGCAACCCGGGGCAGGTGGCGCGGTGGCTGACATCCGGCCTGACCCTTCCTTGGGGGATGTGCCGGGGACGGACGATGTCCTGTCGCTGGCGGCATCAGCCAACCTCTTCAGTGAGGGTGTCACGGGGGAGGAATCCTCAAACGCTTTTGGGGAGGCCTCCCGCTCCTCTACTCAGAGCTCTGGGCACAGCACAGAGGGTAACCCCATCGGGGCCGTCATCCGTACGGCCCTGGCTCGCCTGGGGCTCGATGCTCCTCAGGCAGACTTGGCCCAGCCTAGCGCCTTTTTCAGGCGCAGCCCTGCCACAGCCCCTTTCTCTGTCCCTCCTTCGGAGGAGTATTTAAAGGAGCTACACCTCTGCTGGAAGGACGCCAAGGCTCTCCCCCGTCCTTCTTCCAGTGCTCGGGCCTTGGCTGCCATGCGGGATCCAGCGCAGTATGGTTTGGGTTGCATGCCACCCGTTGAGCCCGCCATTGCCTCCCTCATTCTAACCCCCGATCAGGCCTTGCGGCCGGATGCCAGGTGTCCTCGGCCCCAGTGCAGGGTCACAGACGACCTGCTTTCGAAGGCCTATGACGCAGCAGCACGTATGGGGCGGATTGGCAACTCCCTCTCCCACCTAATGCTGGCGCTCTCGACCTCGCTGCAACAAGCTGCAGTTGAGCCGTCTACACAGGACCTGAGCGACGCGTCCCTACAGGCCTTTGCCCTCATGTCCAGGGAATTGGGGCGTGTTATGTCCACCCTGGTCCAGACTCGCCGCCAGGTTTGGTTGGCTCAGTCGCCCCTGGCGGAGGCGTGCAGGAAGGCCCTTAGAGCCGTGCCAGTGGTACCGGGGGAGCTGTTTGGGTCAGCTGCCCTGGAGACGCTGGAGCGAGCTGCCCAAGCTAGGCAAACCAACCTGCAGCTGTCAGGTCTTCACAGGAGTGTCTCCGCTCCTGGCAGGCCTAGAGCCCCCCCGGCTGCCCCCCGGGGCCGCTACCAGCCACCACGCTCTTACCCAGCAAGAGAGGAGGGCCTACGCAGGTCTCGGCGGTCCGCCCAGCAGCCCGCTGATAGCTTTCGCGCCCCCGCCCGCCCATCGCCCGGGCAGCCTCGGGCCGCGGAGCCTCACCGGTACCCCTCCAGAGCCGACAGAGGCCGGGGGGCCAGGCGCTAGGACCACGGGGCCGGTCGTCGGCTGTTTTTCCCAGCAGCAGATCAGCTATTGGGCTGCCTGTACTATAGACCCCTGGGTGGTTTCCACCTTAACCCGGGGGTACGAATTACAGTTCCGACGCCGGCCCCAGGCCTTTGGCCGGGTCAGGATGACAGTCGTCCGCGACCCGACGAAGGCCGCAGCTCTGGCCCAGGAGCTATCCGCCCTCCTGGCCAAGGGTGCGATCGAGCCAGTGGACCCTCAGTTACAACCCGGGGGGTTCTACTCGGCGTACTTTCTGGTCACCAAGAAAGACGGCGGATTCAGGCCCATTCTAGACCTAAGGGGCCTGAACACGTTTTTAAAAATTTTACCATTTCACATGCTCACCTCGGCGGACACCCTGAGGGTAGTTGCCAGGGGGGAGTGGTTCACGACTATAGACCTAAAGGACGCCTATTTTCATGTGCCGGTTGCGGCACACCACAGGCGGTTCCTGAGGTTTGCCTATCGGGGCAGGCATTACCAATTCAGGGTACTTCCCTTCGGGCTTTCCCTCTCCCCGAGGGTTTTCACCAGGGTTGTGGCGGCAGCCCTCGCACCCCTGCAGACGCAGGGCATGAAGATCCTGCCGTATCTGGACGACTGGCTGGTCTGTGCGCCCTCCAGGTCCCAGGTGGCCCAGGACACGGCCCGCCTGCTGTCGCACGTCGCCCGGCTGGGCTTGACGGTGAATCAAACAAAGAGTTGCCTGGACCCTTCCCAACGGGTTACCTATCTGGGGTTGGTCCTGGACTCGGTCGCCATGAAGGCCTACCTTTCACCTCGACGGGTGAACGACATCCTCCGCCTCCTTCCTCTCTTCAGAGCCGGCAGGAGGCTGCTTTTTATTCTTTTTCTTCAGCTTCTGGGCAAGCTGGCAGCTGCTTCAGCTGTGGTGCCTCTGGGTTTACTGTCCCTGCGCCCACTCCAAATGTGGCTGAACAGCCTGCACCTAGATGCCAAGTGGCACAGGCAGAGGAGGGTCAAGGTGACCCTGCAGTGTCTTGTCTCTCTGGCCCCATGGAGAAGGAGAGCGTATCTGGAGGCAGGCGTGCCCATGGGCGCAATCCCGGCACGCCGGGAGTTGGTGACAACCGATGCCTGCCTCTCGGGATGGGGCGCAGTGTGGCAGGGCAGGACTGCGCAGGGACGGTGGTCTGGCCGGGACATGGCACAACACATCAATGTGCTGGAACTCCGGGCTGTGCAGCTGGCATTAGCCAGCTTTCTGCCCCATTTGACAGGCCGGCATGTCCTGGTCCGGTCGGACAACATGGCCACGGTTTCGCAGGTGAACCACCAGGGGGGCACCAGGTCAGCACGGCTACTCCGGGTATCCCAGAGCCTGTTGACTTGGGCTTCTCCCCGTCTGGCCAGCCTACGTGCAGTCTATTTGCCGGGGGCCCAGAATCGGGCGGCAGACTTCCTCTCCCGACGGAAGCCTCCACCGGGGGAATGGCGGCTTCACCCCGAGGTGGTGGAGTCAATGTGGGGCCTCTTCGGCAGGGCAGAGGTGGACCTCTTTGCCTCGGAGGAGTCGGCGCATTGCCCCCTCTGGTTCTCCTGGGCAGAAGCGTCCAGCCCTTTAGGGCAGGACGCGCTGGCGCACGATTGGCCGGACAGGCCTCTTTATGCCTACCCACCATTGCCTTTGATTCTGCCGACACTCCAGAGGGTCCTTTTGCAGGGCCACCGGCTCCTTCTGGTGGCCCCCTTTTGGCCGGGGAGGCTCTGGTATCCACTGCTGCTCAGGCTCTGCTGCAGCACGCCATGGCGCCTCCCCGACAGGAGGGATCTCCTGTCCCAGCTGGGGGGTCAGATCTGGCATCCCGACCCCTCTCGCCTACAGCTCTGGGCTTGGCCACTGCAGGGCCCGACCCACTGCTGAGGGAGTGCACTACGGCTGTCAGGGGTACGGTCATGAGTGCCAGGGCACCATCGACCAGGTTGCAGTACGGAAACAGGTGGAAGCTGTTCTCCAACTGGTGTGCGGCTAGGGCCGTGGATCCAGTGCATTGTGCTGTGACCACGGTGCTGGAATTTCTGCAGTCCCTCCTGGATAGTGGCCGGTCGCACTCTACCCTGAGGGTCTATGTCGCTGCCATCTCCTCCCTACATGATAGGGTTGACAGCGCCACGGTAGGGCGCCACAGATTAGTGTCCCTCTTTCTAAGAGGGGCTTTGAGGCTGCGTCCCCCTACAGCCATGCGGTCTCCAGCATGGGACCTGCCGCTGGTGCTGGAAGCCTTGTCATCTCCTCCCTTCGAGCCTTTGGGTCAAGGGGGTTTGAAGTGGCTGTCTATGAAGGCTGCCTTTTTACTCGCCATAACATCTGCCAAGCGGGTCGGGGAGTTGCATGCCCTATCAGTGAGTGATACATGCCTGAGGTGGAACTCTGATGGCTCGGGTGTCACTCTATGGCCGAACGTTGCGTTCCTGCCAAAGACCCTGCCACGCAATCACCTTAACCAGCCCATCCAGTTAGCACGCTTTGACCCCCCTTCTGGGGAGGGTGGGTCTGAGCTGCTGTGCCCGGTGCGGGCCCTTAGGGCTTATATTTCTGCTACCGCCGGTATTCGCCAGTCGGAGCAGCTTTTTGTTTGCCATGGTGGCCCTAACAGGGGTCATGCTTTAACAAAGCAGAGGCTGTCCCACTGGATTGTGGAGACCATAACACACGCCTACGGGGCCAGTGGCCGCCCCCCGCCATCCAGGGTGAGGTGTCACTCAACTAGGAGCGTCTCCACATCATGGGCTGCCCTGAGAGGGGTGCCCCTGGGGACCATCTGTGCCGCGGCGTCATGGGCGTCGCCTAGCACATTCTCCAGGTTCTACCGGGTCAACGTTGCCACTCCCCATCCAATGGGCGTGGCCCTGATGCCAAGCTCTGCTTTCTCTGATCAGTAGGTGAGCACCTTGACTCTTCGTGACGTTGTTGGTATTGGCCATCCAGTGCTTAATGCACCGCCTCTGGCGGTCAGTAAGGATGAAATAGAACGCAGAGTTACGTATGTAACTCCGGTTCTATGAATCCTGGATGACCGCCAGAGTTACAGGTCACTCAGAAGTCTCGTGGTTCGCGAGAAGATTCTGGGAACAGATCCTCTGTCGACACCGGGCTATATAGCCAATCCGGTGTCACGAGGGTCACATGTGACCTTGTTGGTATAGGTACTCGAACTGCGCATGCGCGAGACGGATAAATCCAGTGCTTAATGCACCGCCTCTGGCGGTCATCCAGGATTCATAGAACCGGAGTTACATACGTAACTCTGCGTTTTACTCAATATAAAAGAATCAACCATTATATCACATACTTTACTATTGATTGACGTTGTAACATCTGTTGGCATGACAGTTTTAAACGTTGTGTACTGGTAAACCAGCTCTAGATAAGGGCAAGCGTTGCCTTACATACAGTGGCAATACTGTAGGTGCTTCTCATAAATAAAAGCAAAAGGTTAGTAGGTGATAGGCATCAAGGAACAGGCATACAAACTTGAAACTGATCCTACTAAGTTCTGTTTAGTTCTGATCAAATAAAAAAAACCTGCTGTGAAGAACCTTTAGGTTCCCAAGCAGTGAACGGTCGCTGTCGGGAACACGCGTAGCGCCTAAGGGTGAGCGTATGCCGCCTTCAAAGCAGATGGAGGTTCGGAAGCTCTTACGTGTCTTTAAGTAAACCTTTCCTTTTTCCGAAATAAGTGTGTTCAGGAAACTACATGAATGGATATTTGGGCAGTTTTGCGATGGTTCGTCTGAGTGCGCAGGAGCCATCAATGACGTCCATGTCCACCAGCTTGAATTCCCTTTTGGCCAAAAAGGTTCCTCTTATTTTTTGATACTTTTATTAAACATTTTTGATGATTTTCGATACTGTTTGTAAGTGTTATATTAATATGAAATTATACAGACATAATAATTCCAGGCAATATTAATCTGAATCGTTTTTTATCTAGGTTCTTATCCGCGGTACCGTTTAGGGTCTTCGTACAGCAGCAGGACCAAGGTAAGTTTTATCAGTCTGTTTTCTGAGAATAATTGACCCAAGCAGAAACGAGAAAACAAGCAGTTTTTCCGTTTTGTCAAAAAAACGAAAATCAAAAGTTCAGCCCGTTATTCGTTTTTTAGTTCTTAGTTAACAAACCGAATTTACCACTCAGACTGGGAAGTAGAGCCTTCAGTTACGGGGCTCCGTTACTGTGGAACCAGCGCTCTCCATGGAGGCAGACACTCTGACTACATTTAAGTAGACAAATTAAAAGGAGCAAGGAGGGGATAGACAATGTTTAAGGATATGTGTGGTAATGGAACAAGTAGGGTTAGGGGGCACCTTGCTCTATCGGATAATACAGGATAGGCTGCAGACATTGGGGATCAAACCCAGTGCCTTTCAGCTGGGAGTTGAACCCTCAAACACACACACACACACACACACACACACACACACACACACACACACACACACACACACACACACACAAATATACACACCCACACACTACTCTCACTTCAAACTATAGATATTTTACCTAAGCTGTTATCAGCATAACCATACAATTATATCGGTACTTAATTAACCATAATAACAAATATACCATTTGTGGCAACACGGAGCCAGCCCATGTCCCCTGGAAGCAGTCTGCCCCCAGATGGCGCTATTGAGGGCATTGGAACCGGGGCCAATTAAGGAGATACAGAGCACCTGAGGAACAGGTGGGGAAGCAGGGCTTAAATAGCCTGCTTCTCCACTTATTCGGGGCGCTCTCAGCCATGTGGCTCGGGCAAGGAGAAACCGGTCCTCGTGGGTGACAGAATACCACCAACGAGGGATAGGAATGTCGATTCCTCCCAGGTTTTTTCGTTGAGGTGTTATTTTTAGTATGAGACTGTTTGATTTTGGATTAAACATGCCTTTTTGGCTTTTGCCCAGCAAAGTCGTGTCCTGTTTTGGGGAGGTGGCGGTTCACGGGAGAAGCCGGGTTGCCACACATTGTTGTTGACATGTTGGGAGGCAATGTCTCCAGAGGACTGAGCCGGCGGGAGGGACTGAAGACTGGGCAAACGTCAGGGGCAGATGCGGATTTAATGCACAGGCTATAGGCGGCAGCCTAGGGGCTAAGTTTCGTTTCGTGAACAAGACGTCCTCTCCTCCCCTCCCCACCTGTCTCCGCCCCTAACACCTGGCTCCTCCCCTAACACATGTCTCCTCCCCTAACACCTGGCTCTTCCCCTTACATCTGGCCCCGCCCCTAATACCTGGCTCCTCCTCTAACACATGGCAACGCCCCTAACACATGGCTCCTCCCCTAACCCCTGGCTCCTCCCCTAACACGTGGCCCCGCCCCTAATACCTGGCTCCTCCCGTAACACCTGGCTCCGCCCCCACGGACACACAGTTCCCTGACTTTTCAACCTTCTGCCTGCTTTTTGGCAAATTAACTGTAATGTAAGCTTTTAGACACGTCACTGCTGTATGGGGGGGGGGGCATACCATAATAGCACAGCTACCAGCAGCTTTCCACATCAGTGCTACAACCATCTGCCACCTTCTATGAAAAGCTACATATTTACTTTTCAAAGTCTTAGAAAAGAATATAGATAAAATATACAGAATAAAACAACTTCACAAAGACACTTCAGAACTTGATGAAATGTCACAGTAGCTCTGAATTTAAAATCCAATTCTGCTGGCAGAAATACTGATAAAGGAATTTTCCAGACAAAAGTAGTAAAATCGCAAGGCGGAAAAAATGTATTTAAAAAAAACTGTAGAACACAATATGCAAATTGACTGATTGTTGCCGTGTGGGAGATTTAATTCTTGCATGTTTTGCTTCCAAAATGTTCATGAATAACATAATATACGTAATATACCACATAATTTATCTTTTTCTTTTTAAATCGCACCTTACATCAACCTGAAAACACGTATTAACAGTGGGCAGCCTGAGCCGATAGAAGAGAAAGCTTTGGGACTGGGCAACCTGGATGGTGGTAGTCCAGAGCTATATATATCCTATGCACACTATATATATAGTGTGTGTGTATATACATCAAATAAATGATTGTGATGCAAGTGTTTGGCTAATTTTATTTGATGCCTCAAATGGTGACTTAAATAGGCCTATTTTCTTTAGTTCTGGATTCAGGGTCTGTGTTTTGGATGTCTGGGTTTAGGTTCTGGGTTCAGGGTCTGCGTTCAGGGCCTTATCGACCAGGTAAACATGCGTCCTGCCGTCCTCTGAGCTCCAGGAAACGCACCAAGTGGTTAATATTTAGCTCAGACCTCGTTCACTCAATACATTCATGATCCAAAATCTGACGTCAGCTGACCTCAGATCTGGTGAACTGGGCTTTTGCTTCTTTCTCTTGATATGTTTCGACAAATCCTGTTGCTGGAGGCAGAGTTATTTGCAGACAAACTAGGCCAGCACATTAGGTTCAATATTCGAAAATGTAAATACACACATTCCGGTATAATTAATTAATGTGACAGCTCTCTCTGCTGGACAGTTTTGGACAACAGTCTCACACCAAACTACATTTTCCGTTTGAACCAACGTAGCTGCCTACATTGACGTGAGACCGGGTTGGTGATTTGAACATGTTGTAGTAGCAGAAAATGGCCTGCTGGGGCAGTATGTACATTGTTAAATACATGAATAGGCTTGAATTTAGTAGCAATATGGATATTTTATATTTTTACAAAACTGATTATGTGAACATTGCTGAATATCATTCATCATGTATATTCAATGTATTGCAGGAGTTTAGCTAGACATTACCCAAGTTAAAAGACAATTAAATGAACCGCACCAAACATGCAGAAGTCAATGTAGGATTTTTAATATATAAACTAAAACACTACAGAAGTTTGACACATATTTTTGTAAAGGAAAGCAGAGGAAAACATTTTCCCAAAGGAAACATTTCAAAATGTCACCACCATTCAGAAAGCAAGTGAAGAGGTTTGTGTAAAACCATTCCTCCCTGACCAGCTCTGTCCCTGACTCTAAACCCTGACTCTAAACCCTAACGCTGAACCCTCTCAGGGCAGGAAGACGCTTCTTCAGTGTAAAGGTTCAAGAAGGCACTCCTTCAGAGTAAAGGTTCGAACCACGGAGAAGGAAGAAGAAGGGGAAGGAGTAGAGAGTAGTGAAGTAGTGAGGTTAGGAAGTAGTGAGGTTAGTGACGGACGTGAGGGAAAGGCGTGTGGAAGCACACAGGTACACGTGGGGTCAAGAAGGTCACTCCCACTGGAGGTCATTGATCTATCAGCCTCAGACCGCTGAGCTCAGCAGGTCTTCTGGAGGACGAGGCTCAGATGAACTGAGACAGGACCAGCAGGGTATCAGCATCAGGTGGGGTTCAGCTCAGGTGTGTCTGCCCCCCGACCAAACAGGAGCAGGTGGGGTTCAGCTCAGGTGTGTCTGCCCCCGACCAAACAGGATCAGGTGAGGTTCAGCTCAGGTGTGTCTGCCCCTGACCAAACAAGGACATGGATTAGGTTCAATATTCAAAGATGCAACATTATCTGAACCAAAGAGACTTCATAAAGGAGCAGGCAGGCTTTAAGGCGCCTTGCTCAAGGACGCATCACTGCATTCTGAGGACTGGAATCCAGCACCATTGGTCTGAGAGTTCAACCCCCAACCCAGTCCACTATGTCCAGATAATGCAAACTTACGAGGAAACCTTGATGGTAGAGTCCTGGTTGTCCTCAGGATTCGCCTTCCAGAGGTACAGCTTCTCCGTCAGTCCTCCAGATTCCTGTTCTGGTTACAAATGTAATTTGTCTCATGTAACGTAACAGTAGTAATTTGGCTCTAATGTAAGGTCATAAACACAGGAGAAGTTGGGCTCCAATGGCGCCGAACAAAGTAGCAGCTGTAGTTTGTCTGGTAACCAACCACAGTAGTATGCCTTAACTTGTACTGGACAAACTAATCCTGCGTAACAAGTCCACTCTGTTTACTTTATGCAAACTTACAAGGATCCTTGTTGGTAGAGTGATGTCGTCCTCCAGAGTCTTGGCTCCTCCATCAGCTCTCCTCAGCCAGAGTCCTGGTCTGGAACAACCAGTGCAAGTCTTGCCCCAACGTCTGGTAACAAACATGTAGTTGATCTTATTTTTAAGCCCTTTATTTCCACTTTGTTAGGTTAAAACAAATATACAATCCTTGTTGGTAGAGTGATGGTCATCCTCCAGATTCACGGCTCCCCTACCAGCTCGCCTCCACTCTAGAAACACGTTCTAGTAAGAAAACACAGCGGTAGTTTGTTATCGCATGTCAAAGTAACAGGTGTATATTGCCCTTTAAGTCAACCATGTTGAGTAAACAAACTTACGAGGAGTCCTTGTTGATCGATTCCTAGTCGTCCTCCAGCGTCTCAGCTCCTCCATCAGCTCTCCTCAGACAGAGTCCTGGTCTGGAACAAACAGCGAAGGTCTTGCCTCAACATGTGGTGTAACAGATGTAGTTGTCTGGTATTTTAACAAACGCCGGTAGTTTGTGGTAGCAGTATTCTATGATGAGTGGCAGTGAGTGTGACGGTCACTTCAGAGTGAGGCTCCATCTACCCCAGGACAGACATCCTGCACCAGGCAGGGCCTCCATCAGCTCCTCCACCAGGCAGGGCCTTCAGCACGGCCTCCTCCATCAGCCATGGATTCCTGGTCTGGTTACAAACACAGTTGGTCTCAGCAGTAAATCACCTGGGGACGCAACACACCCCACCTCCTGCATCTGAGGATCAATTGCAAAAGGGAAGACGAATTTAAACATACAAAAAAATAAAAAATAATAAAAAACCATTGAGATAACGTCTACGAATTGACGCGTTCAGCAATTCATCCACTACGGTCGTAGCAACACTAGTAACAATAATGGCTCATAGGACTTATACATAACCCTGGTATGAATTAACAAATCACAGCTTGGCACAGATTTAAAGTCATAAAATGATCCAGACCTAATCTGAGGATTTTAGTGTTTCAGATGAGCTTGGTGATGGTTACCCTCTGGTCCGGTCCCTGGTCTCCAGCCTCAGTCTCCGGTCCATCCTGGCACCACAAGCCCCCGTTCCCCAGCCTCTCTCGCTGTTCAGCTACAGCAGCAGGATTATATTAGCATTTGCCCAACAATAAACGTATTTGACTCATCCAAAACTGAGTTACAATTAATTTAACTATTATTTTATAACTCAAGGCTAGAAAAGACTGGAGAGACCAGACATGAGCATCCCGTTTTGGGAATGAAGACAGAGCAGTCCACAAGATTAAAGAAGTGGTTCAGCCCATGCATTGAAACTGACCTGAGAAGACTCTACTCACACACCAGAGCACTGACCTGTTCTGGAGGACTTCTGACAGGAGGTGGAGGTCTGGCTCTGAGTGAGGAGGTGGAGGTCTGGCTCTGGGTGAGGAAGCAGACACCTTGGGACAAACGACATGTTACCTTTTTAACCTTGTACAGTTCTAGAGTTTCTTCTACTGTAACATGTGGGAAAGTCTGCCATTATTTTAGCTTTGATATTATCTAGCTGGTAACTCAGCACCAAAGTCGTTGTTTAACGTTATTCAATTTGGTAGGGTTTAACCTCTGTGGCAATTAATGGCACCAGATATTTAGAACGTACAAAAGCTGAAGTACCAAAGAACCCTAAGCAGTATCGATATTAAATCAAACATACTCGGCCATATTCAGGTGCTTGGATCCCTTGAAGAAATGCCAAATTGTCTTCCACGTTGAAATGATTTTCAGCCATCACTGATGGTCAGAAATGTGCCCGCAACGCAAGTAGAACGCTCTTTTGTACGCAGCGAGAGTCCCGTCAACGTGGTTTAAAGTACGGCGCAACCATCGGAAATGATCAACGTATTGTACGATGTACGTGCCAGTATGTACCAATATCAAACTTAAGTTGTTTAAGATAAGGGGCAACAATTCCCAATGGAAACGGACCGAAAAATAGTTTCCGTTGCCAACGGTTCGATGTTACGCAAATACAATCCACAAGGTTCCGCCCGAGTCCCACAGGGGACTTGCGTCCAACTAACGTTCTTATGGTTGTCAAGACTACAACGTTCTAGGCTAACAATTGAGACTAAAATCAAGTGAACACTCAGAACCTTCCACGGCGGGAAGCACAAACCGTCCGACTGGAATCCGAACATTCAAGTCGGAACCAACCAAAGAAAAAAAAGAACCAGCGCCTCACCTTGAGCTGAACGGAGGAAGATCCTGAAGTCCAGCGATGGTCTTCATTAAAATACAGCCAACAGACTTACCTTGATGTGATCTGTTTGTTGCTGTTGGTCATTGCTACTATTCAGTGTATCTTTACATTATTATTCACCCAGTGTGTACAAGTTAGATCACACAATACCGTATGAAGAACCGAACTACCATGTACGTTCCACAACAACTTTAAACCTCTAATCCTTGCCTTAAAACAATGGAATCATTCAATACAAAACCGCGACTACATTTTGCGATAAACAGAACAATTATCTAGATTATTCAGGGTACAAACCATACAGAGCAAATCTAAACGTTGAGCTCACAGAGAACCGACCATAGCCCTGCAACGTCACCCTGACCGCCTCATCACCAACAGCAAATCATGCCAGCCAGCCAACACATGTAGAGGTCCAGTGAGAAGTGGGCATTTGAGCGAAAGGACTGCCCATAAAAAAATTAAGCCCAATTCCTGAACTATCCAACCATATTCATGGTTTAAAGATTGACAAACTTGACATGCCATTGTGTTCTAGTCACCTTTGTCTGCTCCCTCGTTACTTATGAAACTCTACATCTCCATCGCTAGAGTGTTGCATCCTACTTATGAGGGTGTGGTCTGAGTGAGCAGAGATGCATGCTGGGATACAGTGCCGTCTGAAGTCTTCAGTTCTATAGACACGCCCCTCAGGAGAAACCAGGTGTTTAAGAATCTGTCGCGACATCAGTTACATGAGCTGGAATATCCTTCAAGATGGTGCCAGGATTCCCAGAGGAGAAAGGCCAAGAGGAAGATGTGAAGGCTCTTCCTCTCAGCCAGTGGAACACAACAACAGTCTTCAACAGAGTACCATGAAACACTTTGAAACGTTCTCCTCTACACACCTTGAAGCCCCAGTGAAGGTTTCCTTACGTCCTCAGCTGAAGGCCACAACTTCAGCTTGAAGAGCACACTAGTTGGAGTTCCCAATTTGGTTCTGATTTGAGGGAACCAATCGTTCAGCTAGTCCTGTACGAAACAAATAAAGTTTAGCCTGAGAAGACTTGCAACTGAGAGCAATACAAGATCCACAGGGCTCTCCATCAATCCAGCCAGGTAGGAAGAGCCACCTCATTACAGGTCTGAAGGTCATCTTGAATATCCAT